>NW_006238917.1:8669551-8751293 GCF_000375325.1 Capsella rubella | reverse complement strand
ATATGAATTTATTTACAAATGACTATATTTATATTTAACATCATATTTTAGATTGATGTTAATTTGAAAGAACTTTACCATCATATTAAATAATAATTAATTAATTTTCATAGTCTGAGAATGATTTTTTGAAAAATTGAAAGTTAAGAAATAACAATTTTTACAAAATGGTATAATCATGTTTTAGAGGATAATTGCTAAATTAAGATTTTATAAAATATTTTAGCAATATTATGAGTAATGGTGAATAGCTCTCAAATAGCTCCCAAATGTTTTGGTGATTGTTAGTTTGACATTACTAGATTTTTATAATTAACGTTTAATAACGAATTTTAAGATATATATATATATATATATGTACACGTTTATTTGATAGTTCAAACCAAATAAAACCTCTTTCCGAATTAAAATTAATTTCTCTTATTTTTCAAAAAAAATTTAGAAATTATTTTTTTATAAGTTATAATAAATTTTAATTTTAATTTAATTTTAAATAAAGATAACCCGTCCATCGGACGGGTACTATACTAGTAAATATATAAATTGATCAGCTCTAACAACTCAAATTTCAGGAAGAAGATGTGTGTGAAAGAACAGAAAATACAAGAGATTCCTTTTTATTCATAGATAGTTTGTATGTATATAATAGCATAATAATAATAATAATAATGTCACACATGAGAAACCTAACAACAAACCTGCCCCAACTATTGTATTTTAAAGCTAAAGTCAACAATTTCATTCTCTTTTCTTATTATTTTTCCTTACCTTTCAAATTCAACTTATATTCAAAAATAATAGTAATAATTACTAGAAAGTAGAAATTGTATATTTTTTCTTTCTATAATATCTTTACATGTTAGGCACATATCCCCAAAACTAGGTCAGACTTTTCAACTGCAGACAGATACAGTTATATGTCTGTGTGTAATGTATACGTGTATAAAAGATAGCTTATGCTTTTTGTTTATTGTGTTTTTTACAAGTTACAAAAATACTACAATAGAGGTCCACGGTCTAACTTAGGGGTAATTAGGAAGCCAAGTAATTTAGTTTATGAATGTGGTGGGTTTAATCTATTTTCATTCATTCAAGTGAAGCTTTTTTATGGATATGACAACGTAAACAATTAGGCACCAATTACGGCGTTCAGTTTTGTACCTAAACTAAACTATAAATGGTTTTTTTATTCACATTTACTTAGTATGTATACATTTATGTGGTTAGGTACAAACACCATTATGGTATTATTCTATGTATTAGAAGATTGAATATATATATTTGTGTTCTAGAGACTAGTATTATACTACTACTACTTATGGAATCCGATAATAATAGTCGTGATTTGTTTTATTCTCCGATTATGAAATTGAAAGCATAGGTAGTATACGATTTGATGTTTTTGGTCAAATGAGAGAATAGTTTACTTCACTTTTGTGTTCAACCAAAATTATTCGCTCCTTTTATTTCGACAAAAAGATTACTATAGAGATTGTAATCTTGAAAACGTTTTTCATCATATATAGTTTGTTTTGACCAAAAAGGCGTTAAAAACATGGAAACTATGATTTAACTTTTATTTCATTGATCAAAAAATCATTATACACATAAGCCATCTATATATATATATATATATATATGTAGTCTTTTGATTCATTTTAAATAATTCATAAGTAATTGTTTATTATCATATGCTGACTACGTGCAACTGTTCATGCATGTATGTAATTTGTGGTAATTGATATAAACTTTTTTTTGGTAACAATGTGAAGTTAATTGATATAAACTTATTTAGACATTAGTCCTAAATCTATTAGGTGTGACACGGTCACACAGAACACAAAAACAAAAAATGATTATGTAGGAACGTAAAGAGAGAATGAGTTGAACCCGTCACCTACCTAAACAAATGGACTGTGTGGGTGAAATCACTAACGCTAGACCATGATAAATATTTTTAGCGAATTAAACGAATTATATATATACACATATATATACATATATATATATATATATATATATATATACACACTTTGTTCATGTTTTGCCATATTTTTCATAGTAAGCATTTAAACTTTGACCACATTTCAAAGTTGATGTATGTCCCCTTCTAATTTGTCATGTCGGTTAGGCATTACATGTCTCCCTTTTTCTCCTCATATATATGTTCTCATCAATCTTTACAAACTCATGAAAACGATTTGCTTGCTACATCGGAGAAAAAAAGAAAGAAAGAAAGAAAAAACGAAATCTAGCATACATAACAATTTCCCCACAATTATCGCAATATGATTATTATTTCTGACTGTACATATAAAGAGTGTCATCAAAATTAACATAATGTTTACCAACATATTTCGTAAATTTAAACACTATTAGGTTTGACCATCTTTTTCTTGATTAATACATTACTGTTATACGTATAGATGCTCTTTTACTTGCCAAGAGAAAGATCTAATGTGAAAACAAATCATTATACATAAGCCGTAAGCGTAACGATGATCTCATTTACCCGTCAGCATAAGTAAACCATCCACTCCACATAGCTAAGCTACGTCACTTAAAGTCTCATATCATGCCAGTAACTTCATAAAACTATATAATTTATTATAAAAAAACCAATACCAAGAGAAATAATATACATCTAGTAATTTTTATTATATAATACACAAAAAATATGTAGGGTCTAAATTATTGCCTCTTGACTAGGAATTGTATATTGATTCCTTCAACTATGAATAATTATTATTAAGGTTCGTGAAACAGTAAGTGAAAGAAGAAAGAAAGAAAGAAAGAAGAAGAAGAGAAAGACAGAAGACAGTCTCTAGCACGTGCCAAGTCATGTGTCGGCGACGGTCAAAAGCCGGTGCCATTATTTCCACGTGGCAGCCTAATACTCCCAAATTTTCATTTTAGTTATTTTTCATAACTTTAATTTATTTTGGTTCGTTTTGAAACTTTGACTGCCAACGCCAACGCAACCGGAAGGTGACGGACTGTGTCCGGTTACCGGTGACCCCGTAGTCTTCTCGCTGACTAAGACTCCTTCAATTACGACGCCTTTTCTCTACGCGCCGCTTTGGTCGTAGCGCGTGTTCTTTATTCCGTCCACTGTGTCACGTGTAGAGTTGCGAAAACAATATCGAAAAGTGAGTGAGGAAACTTTTCATGTCTTTGCTTTTTGGCCCCATTAAAAAGGTAGTAAACAAATAGAACCCCAAAATTTACGCATCTTTTATTGAATTTTTTAAAGACTTATTTAGTAGGACTTGCAATTAAGATAAATTACGAAAGAAAGCATTATTTATATATGTAATTTAAAATTTACAGAAGCTAATTAAGTATGTTTCCTCACTAGAAGCCAGTTTTGCAGCTCTCTATTTTTGTCAACTTAGCTTTATGTAAAGTTCTTATTCTTATTGCCAGAAACCAAAAAAAAAAGTCATTCAAAAAGCATAACATGATATCACAATAATTAAAATTAATATCCAGTTCTATATCTTATTTGTTGAATAAATTATATATACAAGTGCCTATTTGAAAATCTAAAAATATAACTATAATGAAATCTTGTAACATATATGTGTATATAGTTTGAATAAGAGTTTAATATATGAAAAATAAAACTATTACTAAAAACACGAGTATATGATGGATTCACACACGTACTATTGAATGATATATAAGCTTTTACTAAAAAAATTAGCATATTTCCAAACCAACTAGCCAAAAAAAAAAATCAAATTATTCTTCTCTCTCCACCTTTTTTGAGTTTCAAAATGCATAAATACGAGAAAGAGAGACGAAGACTCAATTTAAAGTCCAAGCACCAATCTAGTCCTCTTCGGAAAAAAACCTAAAAACCTAATCCCCAAACCTACCTAAAAAGGCTTTATCTCCTCTCTTCTTCTTTGTCTTCTTTGCTCTCTCTTTATTTTATTTTCTCTCTTCATTCTTCTTCTTCTTCACAATGTCTAATGAAACCAGAGATCTCTACAACTACCAATACCCTCCGTCGTTTTCTTTGCACGAAATGATGAATCTGCCTACTTCAAATCTACCTTCTTATGGAAACATCATCTCATCGCAAAACAACGGCTTCGATCCATCTTCTAACTACTCTTTCACCGATTGCCTCCAAAGTTCTCCAGCAGCGTATGAATCTATACTTCAGAAAACTTTTGGTCTTTCTCCTTCTTCCTCTGAGGTTTTCAACTCTTCCATCGATCAAGAATCCAACCGAGATGTTACTAATGACGTAATCAATGGTAGTGGTGCATGCAACGAGACTACAACTAGGGTATCTGCATCTTCTTCCTCTAGTGAGGCTGATCATCCCGGCGAAGATTCCGGTAAGAGCAATAGAAAACGAGAGTTAGTCGGTGAAGAAGATCAAAGTTCCAAAAAAGTGTAAGTCATAACCACATATATATTAGATATTTTGATGATAAAATATGGAATAACACTTTTTGTTGAAATAATATATATAGGATATGGAGTTTATTCTAGCATGTTTACTAATTTTATGGTGTATATGATTTGCAGTGGGAAAACAAAAAAGAACGAGTTGAAGAAACAAAGAGAGCCACGAGTCTCGTTTATGACTAAAAGTGAAGTTGATCATCTTGAAGATGGTTATAGATGGAGAAAATACGGCCAAAAGGCTGTTAAAAATAGTCCATATCCAAGGTAACAAGTTTATTTTCCTTTTTTTTTTTTTGCATTTGCGTTGCTAGTCTTGTTAAATTAGTTTGACCGTGAAAGTAGTGTTATAAAAATGCGGACCATTATAGTGAAACTGATACTAATAGCCAATGCAATCTCGAAAATATATATAGGAGTTACTATAGATGTACAACGCAAAGGTGCAACGTGAAGAAACGAGTGGAGAGATCTTTCCAAGATCCAACCGTTGTTATTACAACTTACGAGGGTCAACACAACCACCCGATTCCCACTAATCTCCGGGGAAGTTCTGCCGCGGCTGCTATGTTCTCGGCAGACCTCATGACTCCGAGAAGTTTTGCACATGATATGTTTCGGACGGCCGCTTATGCTAGCGGCGGTCCTGCGGGGGCGGCCTTGGATTATGGATATGGACAAAATGGTTATGGTAATGTGAATGCAAACCCTAGTTCACATCAAGATCAGTATCACCATGGAGGTGATCAATATGAGCTGTTAAGGGAGATTTTTCCTTCAATGTTCTTCAAGCAAGAGCCTTGATGGATCATTTTTAAAACTACATATATACACTTATATACTACTTATATATATTGGGAAAGAGAGCGAGATCGGAGAGAGATAACAAAACTTATATGGAACTTAAGATCTTATTTTGTCTCTCTTATTTGCATGTGTACATATCTTTTCATGAGAGAATGAGACATAAACTTGGGATTGGATTTTCATGTATCAACCATATCTTTCATGTATTTGATGATGTTGGATACATTTTTTTTCGCTTGGACTTTGTAATTATATATTCCCATTTTGGGTAGTACTATTTACGTTATGATGATATTATATATGTTGTGTAATGTGTACTATCATATGTAGAAGGGACAAAGACATAACTCTAGCTAGGAGCCTAGGATATTTCTCCCAAATGGTGATTATATACATGTTCTTTTTGGGAAACTTGATAATAAAATTACTAGCTAGTTCAAATGGTAACCTTATTATTCAAAATTATGATTGATCATTGTAGACATCTCTTGATTGTCAAAGAGGAGATAATTAACAAAATTTTAATATAAAGGGTGTGCGATATAAAAGATTTTAAGTTGTGGACGACGAATATCTATGTGTGTGAACAAGTGAAGAAAATGAAAACAAAACAAGTTGAGTTCTACCTCAGCTTGTGTCCTTATAAGAGAATGGACCCAAATACAGATTTGACTACCTTTCTGCTTTCTATCTTATCCACACATGTACACATGGAAACATAGGCTGTGGACCTGTATAATATCACCCCCTACCATCAAAAATGAAAACAATGTTTGATAACAGAGAAATCAAATATAAGAATAATAAAAATAAATCTTCTGATACTAAAATATATCAAATCTCAAATATATAAAGAATTAATGAACGAAAAAAGAAGAAAAATAATGAAAGATAGAGAAGGATGCGAATAAAAACCTAGAGGAAAATATCTCTTTATCAACTTGTAAATGTGTTTGCACAAATGAAAATATAGACAACACAGAGTAATTATATCCAATAATATATGGCAAATTCTTACTAAAAGCGAAATGTTAATAGTGAAATCTTTATAAATGTATGTTATATTGTTATGACAAAGACAATACAAAATTTCTGAAAAAATGTAATAGTATCATTTGGAAGAGCGCATTGATGTCATATACCAAAGTCACTGAACTTAGCTGAAAACATGAGAGATGAAAATGATTCATGAGAGAGCATCATAGATCTCATGTGGCATTCTGAATTCCCAACATGCATGCCCGCTCCAATGTAATTACTAATTAATTACTCCAATATTCCTATCTGAAAAAACTATATATTAAACTTTTGAAATTCAACTGATATGTCCAATCTTGAATCTATTCATGATCAATTATATATCATATACTCAATTTGTATTAAATCACTTCAAATACAGTAGTTTTTTTTTGCTCTTGTTTTTGGTAGACGATTCTTGAAGTGTTGTGACACATTCACAATTATCTATCTCTCGCAAAATTTGCATTGGAGAATTATTTGAAAGTAAACTCTATCAATGAAGAATTTTGAGAAACATAATAAATAGGATATACATAAATATTTTATATGTTCTAGATATTGACTAGATTTGTACATGTTTTGACTGAAAATGATTTGGCCTACACATATGTGATCAAACCAAAGTCCAATCATAAATGGAATCATCCATTTGACACAAATCTGAATTAGATGAAACATTTTGTTTAGTAGTTTACTATGCAGAAAATATATATATATATATATATTAATTTGCTGATAAAAAATCAAATCTCGATGATAATGATCTTTTATTTGTTTTCAGGGTCGTTATCAAAATCACCTAACAAAAAAAAAAAAAAGCCAGAAATGTTAGAAAGAGAAGCAAAGTTATAAAAGATCTTCCGGGAGAATCAAGTAATTGCCAAACCCCCTAGTCCCCCTAGACAACTACAATGATATGAACAAACATATTATATATATAATATCCCAAAAAAATACATACAAAACTCTAGAAAGCTCCATTTTCTAAATTGAAAAAAAAAATCTTATTCATTATGTCCATTGCCATAGTTATACTATCATCAAAATGAAAAATTCATGTATATTGTAAAAAAAAAAAAATGTTATTAGTTGCCAAAAGGTTCATGCAAAATGTTACACGTGAAGACATTAGCTCATTGGGTCAGGCAAAATACTACATTCGAATCCAAATATGGCAATAACAATTAGAGCTAGCTAGCCCTTTGTATGTATCAAACCAGTATGAATGCTAAGCTAAGAGGTAAAAAAATTGGTAACACATACACTATTGTATAGTTTATACTTTATAACAAATCAACAAACTATTATGCTTTATATTATATGATATCATTGGTCTTATTTTTTTACCACCTTCTTCTTTTTTGACTTACGTTCATATTATATAGTGTTGGAATGACCAATCTTCTCAATCAATAATTGGAGTTTACTGGTATATATGCATTTACTAATTTACTATCCTCCTCCCCATACATCTTTGCTTCTTTGATACGTCTCTTCTTATTTAAATGATATTATACAATATTCAATAATCCAACTTTTAGGCTTGTCGATTTAATTAAGTGTCAACCTTTATCTTGTTTTTTTTCTTTTTTTCGTAATGACATTTCGTAAGATTCTCCAAAAAAAAATGTATTACATGGGCCTGAAAGTATTGAAATCCAAATTGAGCCCAAAGTTGTGATCCAATGAAACCATAAAGCTCAAGCTCGTACACAAGCTCAGGTGGGAAAAAAGAGAGATCGTGGGGGGCAAAATGAAACGGTTAACGAACTGTAATTTTTTTTCTTTTTGTCCAATGAAAATTTACAGTTTTGTAAAGAATAAGTGAACTATAGAAAACACACTCTGAAAGCAGTTTTCAATCTTAGGAGCAGTGATCGAGATGGAGAGTTTTCGTAACCTGAAAATATTCTTCTTCTTCTTCTTCATCTCCACGTTATCTTCTTCTGGAGCAGGTAACTTGACTGAGCAAAACAGAGTAGACAAAAGCTCTGTTCTCCTTGTTAATGTCCGTAGCTTCGGTGCTCGAGCTAATGACCATAAAGACCACACCAAGGTCTACTACAGATCTGTGTTTTTTTTGTTAGCTTTTGGTGTAGATTTGTCCATTTAGTTACAAGAATTTAGCTAATTAATTGATGCTTTTTAAAGGCCTTCGTAGCAGCATGGGACAAGGCATGTAAATCATATTCAAGCTCTGTACATCTTATAATCCCAAGAGGTGAATTCTCTGTTGGTCCTCTCAGATTCTCTGGTCCTTGCACTAACGTATCAAGTCTCACTGTCCTAGTCAAGGTAAGGTAGTTTCAACACTCTCCAAAATCTGTCTTTGTTTTGTGTTTGGTTTAAAGATTTCTTTCTCTTCACGTAACCTAAATTAGGGTCATATCAAGGCATCAACTGATCTGTCAAAGTATAGATCAGGCGGTGGTTGGATTCAGTTTGGATGGATCAATGGCTTAACTCTTACCGGAGGTGGAACATTTGACGGTCAAGGCGCTTTAGCTTGGCCTTTTAATAACTGTACTTCTGATTCTAACTGCAAACTCCTCCCAACTGTGAGAAAACTCTATAAACATTGAATTTTGATCTTAAAGTTTTATCCTTTTTCAATAAAAACCATGCTGTTGGTTTCAGAGCTTGAAGTTTGTGGGGATGAACAGAACAGTTGTAAGAAGGATAAGCTCAGTGAACAGCAAGTTCTTTCACATAGCGTTAGTAGAGTGCAGAGACTTCAAAGGCACAAGACTCAACATCACTGCTCCTTCTGATAGTCCAAATACAGATGGTATCCATATCGAACGCAGCTCGAATGTGTATTTCTCGCGTTCTCATATCGCAACTGGAGATGATTGTGTTTCCATAGGACAAGGAAATTCTCAGATCACAATCACAAGTATCAAATGTGGACCAGGACATGGTATCAGGTAAAATGTAACACAAAACTGCTTTATTTTTTTTTATGTAACTGTTTCTGCTGTTGAGTTTATTAAACGGTTTGTTTTCTTGCGTTTAAAGTGTTGGGAGTTTAGGGAGATATCCAAATGAGAAAGATGTGACAGGGCTGGTGGTGAAGGATTGCAAGATGAGTGGTACAACGAATGGGATAAGGATCAAAACTTGGGCTAATTCTCCTGGTCTAAGTGCTGCTACCAACATGACTTTTCAGAACATCATTATGAACAATGTGACTAATCCAATCATCATTGATCAGTCTTATTGTCCTTTCTCTTCTTGCATTTCCAATGTGAGTCTTCTTTAACACTCAAATCTCTAGCTAGCTAATTTTAGCTAACACTAAAATATTACATCTTTTAGATACCATTTTGGTATGATATGAGTGACACATAACTTCAAGAACAAAACCGGGTTGATCTATGAGTAACAAAGAAGGAAAATAAGAATGTTTTTTTTTTTACTGAAATGATTTGTTTTGATTGGTTTTGTTGTTGTAGGTACCTTCGAAGGTGAAGCTGAGTGAGATATACTTCAAGAATATAAGAGGGACATCATCTTCACGGATCGCAGTGCAGCTGCATTGTAGCAGAGGAATGCCATGTAAAAAAATATACTTAGAGAATGTTCATCTTGATCTTTCTTCTTCTGATGGAGGAACAAAACAGAGCAGAAACAGAGGAGATGAAGCCGTCTCTTCTTCTTGTAGAAACGTTAGAGCTAATTACATTGGGACTCAAATCCCACCTCCATGTCACTAATCACCCTCATCATCACTATGATCAATTCATCATTTTGAAGTTTCTCTAGTAATCAACTTTTGTGCTTTCTTTTGGGACACGTTTTCTTCATATAAAGTTTGAAATTTTTTTGTCTATACATAAATTGCTATTACCCTAAGGAAAAATCTTGGCTAAATAATAATAGAAATATGAATGAGAAAATAGTGGTTGGTAATAAAATATGGTTCGTTTAAAGAGTGGATCCTACAAAAATGGAGGAAATGGTTCATTCCAAGAGTGCCATTTAACAGTTTCCGGGTAATGGCTAGTAGCAGAAATTATAACAAATATAGCACTTGCTAATTTTCAAAGTCAAAAATATTAATGTAAATTAAATACCAAGTTTGTTTATATAACAATATAATTTATGCATTCACCTTTGCCTGTTTTATAAGTAAGCAACACCATCTTTATTTCCCTGAGATATTGCTCCTTCCGGTTTCTATGATGGAAGTAGAATCAGAAACTCAAGAACTCCATCTTCGTGTTAATGGCGGTAAGTATTCTAACAGAAGTTTTGGCTTAGAGGTTCTTGTGTTCTTGTCTTACTTATGTTCTTGTTCTGTTTCATGTTTTGATGATAGAACCTGAAGGGAAGTTTTCAACAGTAGAGAGAAGTCACAACTACTCATGGAGGTTAAGAGTGTCTGTCTACATCACTCTCCTCTTAGCTGGAGAGACAACAGCCACTCTCTTAGGGAGACTTTACTACGACAAAGGCGGTAAAAGCACATGGCTCGAGACCTTGGTTCAGCTTGTTGGGTTTCCTCTAACCCTTCCTTGCTATTGTTACATAAAGCCTGAGCCGTCCAATACCAAAACCATGACCAAAAAAGCCTGTTCATCTTTCTTGAAACTATCTTTAGTGTATATTGGACTTGGCTTGCTTGTTGCTGGACACTGTCTTATGTACTCCTTTGGATTACTCTACCTTCCTGTCTCAACTTTCTCTTTGATCTCTGCGTCGCAATTGGCTTTTAATGCCATCTTCTCTTACTTCCTAAACTCACAAAAAATTACACCTTTCATAATCAATTCACTTGTTCTCTTAACCATATCTTCTACACTTCTAGTTATCCAACATGAGCCTGAATCTTCAAATTCTTCTTCCTCTAAGTCCAATTATGTGATTGGATACATATGCGCTATCGGTAGCTCAGCTGGCTATTCTCTGGTGCTTTCTTTAACAGATTACACGTTCGAAAAGATCCTAAGGAAGTACACTTTCAAGGTCATTTTAGATATGGCCACATATCCGTATTTAGTAGCTACTTGTGCAGTTGTGGTTGGACTTTTTGGAAGTGGTGGGTGGAAAACGTTGAGGATGGAAATGGATGAGTTTGAACTTGGGAAAGGCTCCTACATTTTGATAGCTATCGGTTCAACGATATCATGGCAAGCTTGTTCGATTGGTAGTGTTGGTTTGATTCTTGAAGTCTCATCTCTTTTCTCTAATGTCATAAGCACTCTTTGTTTACCCGTTGTTCCTGTTCTCGCTGTTGTGTTCTTCCACGATGAGATGAGCGGAATCAAGTTAATCGCAATGCTTTTGGCCATTTGGGGATTTGTTTCGTATGGTTACCAACATTATGTTGATGAACAAAAACCAGAAGAAGAACAAGAAGAGCTTCTTCAACTTGAAGAAGAAGAAGTAACACAAGACGGTAAGAGTCACGTCCAAGCTTAGACAAAGACCCACGAACCAAATGTTGTAAAGTCGAACCAATATTAATATAAAGTTCAAAGTTATATAAATGGTAGACACTAGAATAAAAGTGGGAATTTAGTGTCTTCAAGGCCTCTCTGTCTTTCTTGTACTTTTATTTACTTATGAATACAGTTCAAGACTCAATTTGAAGCTGTCGAGACTAAATTGTCTATATAGAATTAAGACATTTCACCAGTTTTTGTCACCATTTGAAGTTTCTATTTAATCTCTTGCGACTTTTCGAAACTCCAATTATTTTTTTTTGTAGTTTTAAGTTTCAACACACTTACATTACCTAGATATGTGCAAGCATTTATATATTTTTTGGAGGCAAAGTTTGTTTTAATTATGTAGAGATTCAAAGACTTCCCCATAACATCAATCTTTTTTTTTTCTTTAATTGGTAACTTTATTTTCAAAACTGACAATATTTATTTTGCCTAGATTTTATATTAAAATATATTTATATATAATAAAAGATTTTTGGTTGGATTTCTTTCTTCTAAATTATTAATTTTCCACTTGACTTTTGCTTATAGAATTAATAGGAAATAGTACATATATCATTTGATTTTTTTAATTATTTTATGTGGTTTTATGTAAGTATTTATGTATAATACAATAATATATTTGGTAAATTTTTTAGTTGATTTCATTTTGTGATAATATATATATATTTTTTTAGTAAAAGATCTTAATTAGATGGGTATAGTTAATTTTATTTGGTTAAAAACCTTAAAAGAGAGTTTGTTTACCTTTTTCTCTGTAACTTCCCTTGACCCTTGGCACTTTCCATTATAAAATAGAGATACTTTATGTAACGCTTTGATATGTAACGCTTTGACCAGAAGAAAAAAATAGAAGATACTTTTATGTAACGCATTCGCATGTGTTAGTGAGCAAGCAGGCATCATCTCTACTTGTTCCCTGAGGTATTGCTCCCCTCTAGTTTCTATGATGGAACCAGCAGAATCAGAAACTCAAGAACTCTGTCTCAAAGTCGATGGTGGTAAGTAGTTCAAACTCCATAACAAGATTCAATCATTCCAGCAATCGATAGATACTTTTATATACTCATGTTCAGATGTTCTTGTTCTGTTTCATATGTGTTGATGATAGAACATGCAAGGAAATACTCAACGGAACAAAGAAGCCACAGCTTCTCATGGAGGCTAAAAGTGTCTCTCTATGTTTTTCTCCTCTTAGCTGGAGAGACAATGGCCACTCTCTTAGGTAGATTATACTATGAAAAAGGAGGTAAAAGTACATGGCTCGAGACCTTGGTTCAACTTGTTGGGTTTCCTTTAACTTTGCCTTGTTATTATTACATAAAACCTGAGCCTTCCAAGACTAAATCCATCACCAAAGAAACTACTCCCTTCTTGACACTATCTTTAGTGTATACTGGAATTGGCTTGGTTGTAGTTGGACAGAGTGTTTTATACTCTTTTGGATTACTCTATCTTCCTGTCTCAACTTTCTCCTTGATATCTGCTTCACAATTGGCTTTTAACGCCGTCTTCTCCTACTTCTTAAACTCACAAAAGTTCACACCGTTTGTACTCAATTCACTTGTTCTCTTGACCTTATCTTCAACACTTCTTGTCATCCAACCTGATCCTGAATCTTCTTCCAAGTCCTCGGCCAAATACAATTATGTTATTGGATACATTTGCGCCTTTGGTAGCTCAGCTGGGTATTCTCTGACGCTTTCGTTAATAGATTATGCTTTCGAAAAGGTGTTAAGGAAACACACTTTCAAAGAGATTTTAGATATGGACACTTACCCATCTTTTGTAGCTACCTGTGTTGTTGTGGTTGGACTTTTTGGAAGTGGTGGCTGGAAAATGTTGAAGACAGATATGGAAGAGTTTAAACTTGGGAAACTGTCTTACATTTTGATAAATATCGGTTCGACGATATCATGGCAAGCTTTTTCCATTGGTAGTTTGGGTTTGATCCTTGAAGTCTCATCGCTTTTCTCAAATGTTATAAGCACTGTTGGTTTACCTATTGTTCCTTTTCTCGGTGTTGTGTTCTTTCACGATGAGATGAGTGGAGTCAAGTTGATTGCATTGTTGTTGGCAATATGGGGATTTGTTTCTTATGCTTATCAACACTATGTTGATGAGCAAAAACCAGTCGACACAAATCAGGAGAAAGAAGAAGAAGAGATGAAGCTTTATCAACCTGAAGAAGATGCACAAGAAGATAACAGTCATATCCAAGCTTAGTTAAAGATCCAAGAACCAAAACTCTTGTAATTTTGCAGTTATTTAATTTAAAGTTAAGCAGTTACATATACAGTAGACCAGACACCACAAGAAAGTTAGAAAATTTCTAGATGTCAAGTGTACTTGAGACCTCCTTGTCTTGTTGTTGTATTGTTCCTGACTTCTTAGTCTACAAAATAGACACAAACAAAGGTTTTTTTTCTTCTTTTCCTGTAGACACTCGGGACAATAATATTAGAATAAGAGAACGAAATAAAGCGTTTCTGTTTTCACCAAACTAGCATACTTTAACAACGGTCTACCTCTAATAAAATATGATTAGAGAAGTTTGATTAGAGAAGCCAATTAAAAGGTCGCAAGAATTCCAAGTCAACAGTAAACAAAAGCGTACCATTCTTCACTAAAAATCTGTCTGTGAGATGTCCTCTTAGTTCTGTCATGGAAAGAACTCAAGAACTCTATGTCAATGGTAAGCAAGAACTCTCGTAGTGTAGACCCCTTTGGAAATCATCTGAAAACATGCATAGTATCTGATTATTTTCCATGATATATGTTTTCCCACCTTTCATCGTGAATTCTCTATTTCTCCTTACTATTTCCTCTGCCCTCCTCGTGGTCAACAGTGATTCAGAAAACACAGCAAAAGTGTCTAGAGTAAAATATGTAATAGGGATCATATGTACCATTGGTGCTTCTGTTGGGATTGGACAGCTGCTATCTCTGGTACAACTGATCTTCAGGAAGGTTTTAAAGAAGCAAACATTCTCAACGGTCATGGACTTGGTCGCATACCAATCTCTAGTTGCAAGCTGTATGGTTCTCATAGGACTTTTTGCCAGCAGAGAGTGGAAAAATTTAACAAGTGAGATGGAACACTACAAACTGGGAAAGCGCCGTACGTTATGACTTTGGCCTCGACAGCTATATCCAGGCAAGTCTACACCACTGGTGTCGTGGGATTGATCTTCGAGTCGTCTTCTGTGTTCTCCAATTCCATAACTGCTGTGGAATTGCCTATAGTTCCCATGTAGCAGTGATTGTTTTTCATGATAAAATGAGCGTGTCAAAGATCTTCTCCATCATTTTAGCTATCTGGGGTTTCATTTCATTTGTCTATCAGCACTACCTCGACGAAAAAAAGTTGAAGACTAGGTACACAAGTCCTGTTGGAGGTCCTCACCTACCTGTTGAAGAAGATCACACAAACATGCAAAGTGTATGATCAGGCATATATTATATAAAGCTCATCTCTCTGTATTTAAGAAAGGATAAAAAAGAGGAACTCTGTTTGGCCAACTAGTCAGTGATAAGTAACTGATCATTTTGTACATAAGGTACTGATGTTTCCTACAGAGAAATATGTAATAACAGCAAGATGATTAAAGCAAACATTTTTAGCAGATAAAACCATGTTGTCACATTTTGTGAGTGTGACACTAGACTACCAGAGATAGCCATAACAAAAAGATGCAATGCTACACTCTGCTTTACAATTTTGCAATGCATCTGAAACACCGAGACATAAACAAGAAATGAAAGCAGAGAGACAGATAGGCTAATGCATCCCTGAGAAAACAGAGCTTTATATTAAAAGAAACAAGGGAACAGAAACAATATCGCTTAAACAATGTAGTGACTTGAACAATGTCAGTAACTCTTTTATTCCTTTGCTACAAAACTTCTTAAGATACCAAAAAAGTGTAATCCAGGAGTTTGGCTTCTTGTGTCTTGATTGATTTCTGATATAATGTCAATAGATACTGCATTTTTAAATAAGAAAAGTTTTTTTAGAGCCGCCATTCAGAGGTTTCAAGATTTCCAACTTATGTGCAAGCCAAATAAGAAAAGTCAATGGTCAACATGAGACTATTAAGTTATCATACTGCTGTCATCTACCGCCTGCCCCATCTATTTAATGGATTTTGTAAAAGTCTGTCAAGTTAATAGTGCAACAGTGCAACTTATCTGTATTTAGTTATTATCATAAACTTTCGATTTGTGTATAAAGAAACGTCTCTTGTGTACCTGTAAGACATTGCAAACGAAAATAAATCAATAAACACAATATTCTTTCTTTCAACTTTTCTTTCTCACCTCTTATTTCTCATGGGTAGATCTCAAGAACACTATGCTAAAGGTATGCAAAAAACACATGATAACGTTAGATCCTTAGATTCTTTTCTCATGGAAAGATAATAACCATGAGTGCTAATTTTTCAGGTGACAAGAATTTAGAAGCAAGTTTAATAGATCATGAGGTAACTGAATCATTATCGGTACCTCAAACAAAGAACTGTAAAAGGTGGCTCCGGGTCTCCATGTACGCACTCTTTGTCATCTTCTGTCAACCACTTGCTACAATTCTGGGTAGATTGTACTATGAAAATGGAGGGAAAAGCACATATGTGGTAACACTTCTTCAACTCATTGGCTTCCCTGTACTGGTTGTCTACCGTTTCATTTCACGAATCAGACAACCCATATCAACAGATACAAATATCAAGCAGTCCCTTGCCTTCAGCACCCGTGCATCGGTTTACATATGCACTGGACTGCTACTGTCTGCTTATGGTTATTTGTCTGCAGTTGGGTTGCTCTACTTACCAGTCTCTACGTTCTCCCTCATCATGGCCTCGCAGCTGGCCTTCACTGCCTTTTTCTCGTATATCCTTAACTCGCAAAAGTTCACTCCTTTCATAGTCAATTCTTTATTTCTGCTTACGGTTTCCTCTGCCCTCCTCGTGGTCAACACTGACTCGGAAAGCGCAACAAATGTCTCTAGAGCAAAATATGTGATCGGGTTCATATGTACCATTGGTGCTTCCGCTGGGATTGGATTGCTGCTATCTCTGATACAACTGCTCTTTAGGAAGGATTTCATGAAGCATACATCCTCAGCAGTCCTGGACTTGGCCAATTACCAATCTTTAGTTGCAAGTTGTGTGGTACTCATAGGACTTTTTGCAAGTGGAGACTGGAAAACTCTGCCAAGTGAGATGAGAAACTACAAACTTGGGCAAGTGTCATATATCTTGACTTTGGCGTCAGCAGCTATTTCCTGGCAAGTATACACTGTTGGTTGTGTGGGATTAATCTTCGAGTCATCTTCTGTGTTCTCCAATTCCATCACTGCTGTCGGATTGCCTATAGTTCCAGTTGTAGCAGTGATAGTTTTCCATGATCAGATGGATGCATCAAAGATGTTCTCCATTATTTTAGCTATCTGGGGATTCCTTTCATTTGTCTATCAGCACTACCTCGACGAAAAGAAGATGAAGACTTGCCACAAAAAACCTGTCGAGGAAGATACACAAACTTAATGAAACGTAGCTGCCTTGAAGCCAAGGTCACACAAACAAACATACAAAGTTGTGCACACAATCATGCATATATTCTATATATAAAGCTTGTCTGTGTAATTTCCATAATGGCCCCTGCAAATGGATGCATGTCTCTCTGTACAGCTTGAACATCTATATCAGTCATGTGCAAGTCTCTTAGGCCAAATATTCATTATTTAATAAGTAAATAAATTTTGTACAAAAAGGTGCCCAAATTCCAGATATTTAGAACATCTAGTCAAAAACGAATTGTCTAATACAAAAAGGGTGAACAAAGCACACGTTTATTTGTGATATTTTCACTTTGTGAGTGTGACTCCTGATAAATATTGACTAGTCAGCCATAACTTACAAAGATGTCAATGCACTCTTCTGCTTTCTAGTTTCAAAACGCACCTAAAATATTGTGAAACAAGAACAAACAGCAGGTCATGTATACTGAAAAAAAAGAACAAGATATATTTGACAGATAGGTCCAAACATCCTTGGGGAAACAAAGCTTTGAACAAAAAGTAAATGGGCCAAAAACAATACCATTTCATAAAGCTACTTGTCCAATTGCTGTTGGCTGGTTGCAAATGTCTTCTCTTGAAAAGATAGGCGAGACAAAATCTTCAATGTTTTAGCTGGCGAGACAAAATCTTCAATGTTTTAGCTAACGCCAGCATATTCTTGATGGCAAAAACATCAAAACTAGCCATGGAAACCCAAAGTGCGTTCATAATCCAAATAAATTCAAAAAGAGGAAGAAGTTTTACAATTGTCATGCTGAAGATCACACAATACTACAACTTGTGCACATGTTCGTACATGTCATACATGCGTATGCATATGAAGTTTTCTATTTGTCTATGCGTATAAGGTTCATGTTTCTCCACATAGTTACAGAAGAAATGATGAGTAAATATTGGCTAGAAATAATGTCCTCCTTCATTTAACACATCCCTTGGTCAACAATAGTGGCATCTTTGCATGTAGGAAGACTACACAAACTAAATTCATGGAAAAGAGAAGAGATATGGTTGTCATTTACTGTATGTGGGGCCAAGAACAATGAAAACTTAGACGGTGACAGAATCCTAATCACTGAATAAATAGCTATAGCATATCATCACACCCATATCAAAGTAGCCATCATTTGGTAGCATTAGCAACTCAGAAAATTGATCATAAGATACCTCATACTTAGAATCTGTTCAGAACATCATTCGTTCCTCCTTGTCCATCTCCAAGGAGGTTATTCAACATCCATCATGATGGCGGATCAAGAACTACAAGTCATCGGTGAGTAAACCAGTTCGTTGTGAACGTACTAGTCTTTCATCTTCAAAAAAGGAAAAAAAAAATGGTTATGATTCTTAATTATTCAATATACAAAACGATTGACAACAAAATAAACTATAAACTAATTTTGTGTTATTTTTCATCACTTACCAGTTCAGCAGGGAAAAGAACCAAATCCAACAGTTCAAGATGAAAGAAATTCGGTCAGTAGCAGCCAAACAGAAGAATCTCACTCAAACAATTACAAACGGTGGTTCCGGGTGACTATCTATACATTTTTTGTTATTTCAGGCCAATCAGTTGCTACAATTCTCGGCAGATTATACTACGACAACGGAGGAAACAGTAAATGGCTAGCAACGGTAGTTCAACTTGTTGGCTTTCCTGTCCTACTTCCATATTATCTCTTGTCACTTAAAACACATGCAACTACTAATAGAGATGGAAAAAGAACCTCACCTAGGAACCGTGTATTGGTTTACGTAGTGCTAGGACTTCTTGTAGGAGCAGATTGCTATCTGTATTCCATCGGACTGCTTTACTTACCCGTTTCTACCTATTCCCTGATCTGTGCATCTCAGTTAGCCTTCAACGCTTTCTTCTCTTTTTTTCTCAACTCACAAAAGCTAACTCCTATCATTTTGAATTCTCTTTTCCTACTAACTATATCTTCCATCCTCCTCGCGTTCAATAATGAGGAGTCAAATGCCACAAAAGTTACAAAAGGAGAGTATGTCAAAGGTTTCATATGCACTGTTGGTGCGTCTGCTGGGTATGGTCTAGTCTTATCCCTACAACAGCTAGCCTTCCTTAAAGTTCTAAGGAGGCAAAATTTCTCAGAAGTTATGGATATGATAATCTACGTGAGTCTAGTGGCCAGTTGTGTTAGCGTGGTGGGGCTTTTTGCTAGCAGCGAGTGGAAAACATTGAGCAGTGAAATGGAATACTACAAACCTGGGAAGGTATCCTACGTTATGAACCTAGTGTGGACAGCTATTACCTGGCAGGTATTCTCCATTGGTGGCACAGGACTGATCTTTGAGCTTTCTTCTCTATTCTCAAATGCCATAAGCGTTCTGGGACTCCCCGTGGTTCCTATCCTGGCTGTCATCATTTTCCATGACAAGATGAATGGGTTAAAGGTGATTTCTATGATCCTAGCTATTTGGGGTTTCACTTCATATGTGTACCAACAATATCTTGATGACAAAAACTTGAAGAAAAGTCATGGAATCCCAACAACAGAATCCCCTGACCCACCAGAAGCAGAAGGTGTAGTCGGCAATCAAAATAAGCTGATATCCTGAAAGATGGTGTTCCGCAGATTACTGACTTCATCGAGCTGATTGAGTAAGATTACTTTACTTATGGCCTGGAGGCAACCTACAGTGAAGAATAAACATAATACATTTTTGATGCAACTCAAGTAAAGTCTCAATTGATTCTTTTTTTTGCATCATTGTAACAGGAAATAGATTTCATTTAAATAAATAGTGAATAAGGTAACTCTGGTTTAATTTTGATTATGATTATCCAATTTACATCTTAGTCTCAGTGAAACGGCATACTATCAAAGTTCATTGTTTAAAGCTTGAGTTCATAGCAGCTTAACATGAGTATTACGAAAATGTTAACTCAACTCTGTATATAATGAGAGCGTCTAGGCAGAATGATAAAAGCAGACATTCGTTTAACAAAAACACTTAGCCATAACTTACAAGGATTTCAATGCACCATTCGGCTTTCTCTAGTTTTACCGAAAATATTGTGAAACAATGACAAACGGAAATCAAGTCTAATGAAAAAAGAAGGAATCTTAAGCAGACAGGTCCAAACATCCTTGGGGAAACAGAGTAATAAATGACCAGAAATTATACCATTTGGAAGTCTCTAGCAGTTAAAGTGACTTCCTCTGCCAACCAATATTTATGTTGCAAATGTCTTTTTTTGCAAAGATTGGTGAGACGTAATCTCCATAAATATGTTCCTAATTCACATGCCTGATCATAAGAGAAAGATAGTCAGACGGAACAAACCAAAGAAATTAAAGAAGACGAAGTTCTTTCAAAATAGTCATCCTGAAGGCCACGCAATCATTCAACTTGTGTGCATGAGTGTTACGTTTGTATTTATGTGTATCAGCGTATGGTTCATGTGTCTCCACACAGCTTTAAACTACTGAGTAAATAATGGCTACACATCATTTCCTTCTTGAATTGACTCAAATCATCTCTAGATCAACAATAGTGACATCTTTGGATGTTAAAAAAATAAAAATTAAATTCGTAGCTAGAGAAAGATATACAATTTGGCATTTACTGAATGTGGGGACCAATGCAATGAAAACGGTGACCGCTTCCGAATCCCTTAATATATAGCTACAGCATGTCTCACCCATATCACAGAAGCAATCACTTGGTAGCATTAGTAACCAAGAAGACTGATAATAAGATACCTTATACTTCGAATCTGTTCAGAAGACTGTTAGTCCCTCCTTGTCCATCTCGAAGTAGGCGATTCCAATTCCACTATGAAGGGGAATCAAGAACTACAAGTCATTGGTGAGTAAGCATAAACCAGTATGTCAAGAACCTACCGGTCTTTTATCTTCAAAGAAAAGAACGGAAAAGATTATTATGGTATCTTTATAAATCATTATATATCAAAATTCTTTATGAGTGACAACAAATAAATCGTAAACTAATTTTTTACGTTATTTTCCATCACTTACCAGTTCAGCAGGAAAAAGAAACAAATCCAACAGATCAGGACGAAAGAAATTGGGTCAGTGGCAGCCAAACAAAAGTATCTCACTCTAATACTTACAAACGGTGGCTCCGGATGGCTTTCTATACATTCTTTGTCATTTCAGGCCAATCAGCTGCTACAATTCTGGGCAGGCTATACTATGAAAATGGAGGAAACAGCAAATGGCTAGCAACAATAGTTCAGCTTGTAGGCTTTCCTATTCTACTTCCATATTATCTCTTGTCAGTCAAAACATATACAACAACTCAAAGAGATGACAAAATAACCTCACTTAGGAACCGTGCATTGGTTTACATAGTGCTTGGACTTCTTCTAGGAGCAGCTTGCTACCTATACTCCATCGGACTGCTTTACCTACCCGTTTCTACCCTTTCCCTGATCTGTACATCACAGTTAGCCTTCACCGCTTTCTTCTCTTATTTCCTCAACTCACAAAAGCTTACTCCTATCATTTTGAATTCTCTATTCCTCCTCACTATATCTTCCACCCTCCTTGCATTCAATAATGAAGAATCAAATTCCAAAACAGTTACAAAAGGAGAATATGTCAAAGGTTTCATATGCACCCTTGGTGCATCTGCTGGATTTGGATTACTGTTATCCCTACAACAGCTAGCCTTCCGTAAGGTTCTAAAGAAGCAAAATTTCTCAGAAGTTATGGACATGATAATCTACATGAGTCTCGTGGCCAGTTGTGTTAGCGTGGTGGGGCTTTTTGCTAGTAGCGAGTGGAAAACTTTGAGCAATGAAATGGAAAGCTACAAACTGGGACAGGTATCCTATGTCATGAACCTAGTCTGGACAGCTATTACCTGGCAGGTATTCTCCATTGGTGGCACAGGACTGATCTTCGAGCTTTCCTCCCTATTCTCAAATGCCATAAGCGTTTTGGGACTCCCAGTGGTTCCTCTCCTGGCTGTTTTCATTTTCAATGACAAAATGAACGGGTTAAAGGTGATTTCTATGATCCTAGCTATTTGGGGTTTCATATCCTATGTCTACCAACAATATCTTGATGGAAAAAACTTGAAGAAAAGTCATGGAATCCCAACAACAGAATCCCTTGACCCACCAGAAGCAGAAGGGTCAAGTGGGCAATCAAAGTAAGCTGATATTTCGAGAAATGGTGTTCCACAGTTTGCAGACTAAAGCGAGTGGAACAAGTAAACTTACCTTTCTCTATCAGCCTGAAGGCAGCCTACAATGAAGAATGAACATAAAAGATTTGTGATCCGACTCAAGTGAAGTCTCAGCTTGAAATGGTTTGCATCATTGTATCAAGAAGTATATTTTATTTAAATGAATAGTGAATGATTCTGGTTTAGTCTGAAATACGATTTACCCAAATCACATTATACGCTCACTGAAAAAGCATTAGCCAAGTCAGAATATCTGATTACAACTATTCATTGTTTAAAACTTGAGTTCATAGCAACTAAAGCAGAATATTACGAAAATGTAACTCAATTCTGTATATAAAGAGAAAGTGTACGCTATGTAGCTTTTTAAGTTATTGTAATGTATATCTAGGTGTAAGGAGAGTTCCAATCTGCTTACATCAGGCACCCAACATAGTGAGCCCGAGGATACTTCTTTTGCAGTTGTGGCCATTGAACAAAGAATTGATCAGCTATCCTCAACTTGTAAAGTAGGAATCCACTTAATGAGAGCTTTTTCACTCTTGCTACACTCTCAACATAAAAGATTGATGACCATCTAATTCCCAGCACCTGTAACCCAAGATGAAAACAAGCACTTATTGGAATCCTAGATGTAATGGAGAAACCATGAATTAGAATCAAATAAAATATCTTATGTTGTTTTCACCAGTCCATTAAAGGTCATCCAAAAAGTAGTGGAAAGAGGTGCAACGAATCTTAATAAGATATTTTTGAAGTGTGTATACCTTGAACAAGAAAGCAATCACACACAGAGGAATACAGGTCCCAGGACCATTGCAAAGAATCTGAAAAACTTCAACCAGATCTAATAAATAACCTGATTCATATGTTTCTATTAAAAAAAAACCCTTAAAGAAAGTCTGAAAGCATTCAGTTAAGTATCATACCACTTGTGGTCTGATCCGGATCATTAGCCACAGAGCATGAACAATAGCAACAATGGTAGTCCAGACAGAAGTCACATAAGACTGACCAACTTCACGACTCCGGTAAATCTGCATGAACTGTGATGATACTTCCTTGACAGCAGGCTATGTGACAGCCATATCAAGCAAGAAACACAGAATTAACCATTTGGTTAAAGAATTTCATACTGATGACTGCAGTATCAACCACTCAAGAAACTAACACATCTTCCCCGAACAATTTTTTTACCTCAAGACAATCATAAGCCAGAAGCAGCAAAATCCAAAGAGGAAGGCTAATCATTCAACAGAAATCGAAAATAAGGATTCAACTAACCTTCTTGGCTACAGAATCTTCAAAACTGCGAGCTTTCTGGAGACTCATGTTATCAGTAGCTGCAGCAATATAAAACCTTGGTGTAAATCTGTCCTTACGCAAAACAGAGAGGAGACTCAACATCTCTGCCGTGTGCCCACCTGATAAAAATAACCAACAGCAACATTTTAGCTAAATATGATAAGCACATAACATCAATCCAACTGAAAAGGACACTCTATTATTACTCTTCTTACCAGAACCAAGAACAACAAGGGTACTAAAAGACTGTGAAGCTCCTTTTGGAAAGGGTTTGCCACACCGGTATACAACGTATAGTACACGAACCATTAGAAGAACGATTGCCAAAACAATCAATACACCAATGCTCAATTTTGAGCCCATCTTCGAGTAAAAACAGCTGCAACCTTCCTTCATGATATCCTGATAATAACACTCTTTTCTTCCGAAACTACATTTGTACAAAGCATGTAAAGTCATATATCAAATTCAAACACGAAGATAAAAAGGGACAACAAATGGAAGCATATAGCCAATTTACAAATACCCAAAAGCAAATTATAGTTAAAATGAAAAAAAAAAAAAAAAAAAAAAAAAAAAAAACCTTTGCGCTAGATCGGATAAAAAAACGCCATATAACTCAAAATCAGACCACAAAACTAAAACGAATCGTCCAAATCGAACTTAGAAAATTAGTTAAAGTTCAGAAGAGTCACGACGGCGATTATAAATGAGGAAGTTAGAAAACAAAACAAAAAATCTCACCGGCGACGGAGAGCTCCGGCGCGGTGACGGGATCGAAAAAGATTGGTTAACGTGCTTCTTACCTTTACCACCGTTCGATTCGGATATTGCTTAGAATACACGTGGCGTGAGCACGTGACTATTAATCTTGTGGTGGACCTGCGAACATAAGATTATTTTTCCCAATTTTTTTAATTTTCTCGAGAAAAGGATACTTGAGAAAGAACTCATGAAGAAGATATTACACAGTAGTACTTGAAGAAATAAAATGTTTTTTTCTGAAAACCTTCATTGAAGCAACTTTTGTATCTTTCTTCGTTTAGGGAATTTTTTTCTGATTAAACATGACGACGAAGCTATCGAGCTTCTGCTTCTTGACTCATGGATTAGCAGCAGGAATCTCCTGCGAGAGAGAACATGGAACTTCTCGTAGATTTTTCTATCTCCCTTCGTCGCGTCGATTAGTTTCTACTTCTTGTAAGATGCGACAGCAACGTGGTTTCGAGTGAGTGATACTATTTTTTTCGATTTTGATTGATTTCTGTGTTGGGTTTTGAGAGTTATATATGAATTTGATTGATTTAATGTTGGCAATTTCATTTGGCATTTTCAGCGATTGTGCTCTTAGATATCTTGCTTGTAGTGGTTGTTTACCTTTAAACTTATCTCTGGTTTCTAGTTTTGAAATTCTGATTTTGAGTTTTCTTTTTTTTTATGCGTTTGAATGTTTGTTTTCCTTAGCTTAGCTATTTTGGTGATCATAGATGTGAATTTGCTTATGATTATCTTGATTTTAAATTCATTTATT
This sequence comes from Capsella rubella, assembly GCF_000375325.1. Lineage (NCBI taxonomy): Eukaryota > Viridiplantae > Streptophyta > Magnoliopsida > Brassicales > Brassicaceae > Capsella > Capsella rubella. The sequence goes on along the minus strand of NW_006238917.1, from coordinate 8,725,996 downwards.
TCGGCATAATGAGTTTAGAGAGGAGTCTGAGAATCAAAGGCTTTACTTGGAAACTAGATACAATATATGTTGGTTTTGATATTTGATGACATTAATTTGTTGTATACTTGTGTGCATAGTGCTTTGCCTCTTTGATTCCTTTCATTTCTCATTTCCTGATGTGCTGAAAAAAATTTCAGCCCGAGTAAAAGACAAGAGATCAAGAAAGGCTCTCCTGAACCGATCCTATCGATAAATTCAAGTCTTCAGCGCAACAGCGATGAGGAATCAGAACCTGAAAACGGTTCTGCTGACAGTGTGCCGAGCCTCAAGTCAGATGTAGAAAAGGGCACCGTAGATATTAATCATGTTGATGAGAATACTGAAAAGAGAGAGGATATACAAACAATTGAAGTAACTCGGCGCAAAAGTAGACCTGCAAAGAAGAAGGAGGAGAATGTTAATGCCACTACTGATGATGGACAGAACTTGAACAGTTTAACTGTGCCTGAGGTTGCAAAAGCTTTGGTATGGATTTCTTTTTAGTGTTTATGGTGTATTGTAACTCTCCTCTTCTGAAAAAGGTCTTCATAGGATCATTTTTGTAAATTATTTTCCAGTCCATTAACAAAAGTGGAGGCGAGCAGATTTCAGATGGACAGTTTGGGGAACTTATGACAATGATAAGAAATGCAGAAAAAAGTAATATTCCCTATATGATTGGTTATGTGTATTTCCTGATCTTGTGAAAGCCGTCATTAATCACTGATGTCTTGTTGTGGCAGATATTCTTCGCCTCGATCAAGCACGGGCCAGTGCGCTTGACGACCTTAACAAGATTCTAAGTGAAAAGGAAGCATTGCAGGGTGAAATCAATGTCTTGGAAATGAAATTGGTCGAGACTGATGAAAGGATTAAAACTGCTGCTCAAGAGAAAGTACATGTAGAGCTTCTCGAAGAACAGTTAGAGAAGCTTCGTCATGAAATGATCTCCCCCCCAGAAACTGATGGTTATGTGCTAGCTCTTAGCAAAGAGCTCGAAACATTGAAGATGGAGAATCTCACTTTGAGAAATGATATAGAAATGCTTAAGTCAGAACTTGACAGTGTTAAAAATACTGGTGAACGTGTGGTGGTGTTGGAAAAGGAGTGCTCAGGTTTGGAATCTTCTGTAAAGGATTTGGAGTCTAAGTTATCGGTTTCTCAGGAAGATGTCTCCAAGCTTTCTACTCTTAAAACCGAATGCACTGATCTATGGGCAAAGGTAGAGAATCTACAGCTGTTGTTAGATAGAGCTACCAAACAAGCAGAGCAAGCTGTTATAGTATTACAGCAGAATCGAGATCTCAGAAATAAGGTCGATAAAATTGAGGAATCACTTAAAGAGGCTAATGTTTATAAAGAATCTTCAGAAAAAATTCAGCAGTACAATGAGCTAATGCAACATAAGGTGACATTACTCGAGGAGCGGCTTGAAAAATCTGATGCAGAGATATTCTCGTATGTTCAATTATATCAAGAATCGATAAAAGAATTCCAGGAAACACTTGAAAGTTTGAAGGAAGAAAGCAAGAAAAATTCTAGAGATGAACCGGTTGATGATATGCCTTGGGATTATTGGAGTCGGTTACTGTTAACGGTTGATGGATGGTTGCTTGAAAAGAAAATAGCAAGCAATGATGCTGACTCACTAAGAGAAATGGTATGGAAGAAGGATAGAAGAATTCATGATACTTATATTGACGTCAAAGATAAGAATGAACGTGATGCCATCTCTGCATTTCTCAACCTTGTCTCATCTCCAACAAGGTTATCATCGTCTTCTGGAAAATTTCTTTGTTTGTTTGTGGGTTTTCAAAGTTTTTTAAAACGTAACCTATTTTCGTCATCTTATGTTGATTCTAGTTCAGGATTGTATGTCGTTCACATTGCAGCTGAGATGGCACCTGTAGCTAAGGTGTGTTCAGCTAAACCCCCAAAAATATCTCTTGCTTACATGTTAATTTTCTGAAATAGAAGCATTGCATGGAAGTGTTTCTACTTTACCCCCTTTCGTAATTCCTTATGTAATTTTTGTAGGTGGGAGGCTTGGGAGATGTTGTGGCCGGTCTTGGTAAGGCATTGCAAAGACGAGGTCATCTGGTAGAGATTATTCTCCCCAAATATGACTGTATGCAGTATGATCGCGTGCGTGACTTAAGGGTAATATTTTTACCAATATGATAAATAAATTAATTATAAGAGGACTTTAACTTTTCCTTTTTAGTTTTTGTTCTTGATGATAGTTTGATTTATGCACTGCAGGCTTTGGATACTGTTGTGGAGTCATATTTTGATGGAAAGCTATACAAAAACAAAATCTGGATTGGCACTGTTGAAGGTGAAGTGACTTAGTTTTTTTTCTTGTGTTTGTGTCTTTTGGTTTTCAAAGTGATTCAAAGTTTCTCTCTGTTTACAGGTTTGCCTGTGCATTTTATTGAACCTCAACATCCGAGCAAATTCTTCTGGAGAGGACAGTTTTACGGAGAGCAAGATGATTTCAGACGCTTCTCATATTTTAGCCGAGCTGCATTAGAGTTGCTTCTTCAGTCTGGCAAAAAACCCGACATCATACATTGCCATGACTGGCAAACAGCTTTTGTTGTACGTTTTGATCTTATTTTTAGGCAGTCGCATATTTGATTTTGTTTAGGATATATTTTGAAGCTATATTGTTTTAATTTTATTACAGGCACCGCTTTATTGGGACCTGTATGCTCCAAAGGGATTAGATTCTGCAAGAATATGCTTTACATGTCACAATTTTGAGTATCAAGGTACCGCGTCTGCTTCGGAATTGGGATCTTGCGGGCTTGATGTTAACCAGTTAAATAGACCAGACAGAATGCAAGATCACTCGTCTGGAGATAGAGTCAATCCTGTTAAGGTAAAAAAAATGATTACAAAGCCAATATAAACCAAGAGAGAATTTCGACCGTGTACTCTTGTTCATCTCTCTTTCTCCTTTTGGTCCAGGGTGCTATAATTTTCTCGAATATTGTAACAACCGTGTCCCCTACTTATGCACAAGAAGTTCGAACAGCCGAGGTAGAAGACTTTCCTTTGGTATTTTCGTTCAATGTTTGTTAACCAAAGCTTACATAGTAATCGGTTTAATGTATTTACAGGGAGGAAAAGGACTTCATTCGACACTTAATTTTCACTCCAAGAAATTCATGGGAATCCTTAATGGCATTGACACGGATTCATGGAATCCTGCCACTGACCCTTTCCTCAAGGCTCAGTTCAACGCGAAAGATCTACAAGGGAAAGAAGAAAACAAATACGCCCTTAGAAAGCAACTTGGACTTTCTTCAGCCGAGTCAAGACGGCCTCTGGTAACTTCATGTTTCCGCGAATGCTGAGAGAGTCTTGAGCATTCAGATTCAGTTAATTTATTATACATTTACTTTGGTGTAGGTTGGTTGCATAACAAGATTAGTGCCACAGAAAGGAGTTCATTTAATCAGACATGCCATATACAGGACGTTAGAGTTAGGTGGACAGTTTGTACTTCTTGGTTCTAGCCCGGTTCCACATATTCAGGTAACCAACCTGGTCCCTGAGATGCTCACTAGCTTCTCCCTCTTCATTTCGTCTATCTAATTTCCGTTTCTTGGTTTTTTGAGCTTTGATGCATTTTGGTTTTTTCTAGAGAGAATTTGAAGGTATTGAACAACAGTTTAAGAGCCATGATCATGTCCGGTTGTTACTGAAATACGATGAAGCTCTGTCTCATACAATTTATGCAGCATCTGATTTGTTCATCATTCCTTCAATTTTTGAGCCGTGTGGACTTACTCAGGTACAATATAAAACATGATCTGAAACCAAACCATTGATGTGACTAAATATCGGCTATTCTCATTGTTGGATTCTTTTCTTACACAGATGATCGCTATGAGATATGGCTCTATTCCAATTGCGCGAAAAACCGGAGGCTTGAACGACAGGTAAAACCAAAATTGATACCTGGTCTGAAACATTGCTTATCTCTAGATGACATTGGTTTAAAGATCATTTCTTCTTATTTTAAATCCTTTTTCAGTGTCTTTGACATCGATGATGATACAATACCAACTCAATTTCAAAATGGATTTACATTTCAAACCGCAGACGAACAGGTAAATTAACTACTCTCTCTTCTTTTCAAATCTTTATCAATCTTTGCTCATCATAGCTGAAAACAGTGGTGAGCATTTGTATAATCCGTTCAGTTTTGTTTCGGTTCATATGTCCTGAACAAAAAAATGTGAAAACAGGCTTTCAATTATGCATTGGAGCGAGCATTTAATCATTACAAGAAGGATGGAGATAAATGGATGAAACTAATAGAGAAAGTGATGAGTATAGATTTCAGTTGGGGATCATCGGCTACTCAGTACGAAGAACTCTACTCGAGATCAGTGGCCAGAGCAAGATCTGCTGCTAACCGCATGTGAGTTTCACATAGCTCCTAGAGATTCTTTCTTGTAACACACATTCATCTTTAGTTAAATATATCTTTTTACTTGTTCATAATAGAAAAAAAAAACATTTGGGAGTTCCAGTCACATTCATAAGATTTATACTCCCTTCCGTTCATATGATAATCTACGTTCATCAAAATAGTTATGAATAATAACCACATAGTGTATATTACTTATTTAAGGTTATAATCCATGTAAAGATCAAGTCTTAGCAGAAGACCACGTTTGTTTTTAAATCTTATCAATATGTGAGAATTTGATTAATCTTAGCATCTATTTAAAGTTTTACACAGGTTCATACCAAAATACAATTACAATTACAAAAACTATGATTCAATCCATTGTGACTATATCTCGAAGAGAAGATTCATCAGAGTATCTTAGAGAGTTATTCTCTCTAACTGGTTTGTTGTCGCGAAACTACTACAAGTCTCTTGACTCTCTTCAACACTTTCCCAAGCTGTTACCACATGTAAATTCAGTAGGGGCTTAGGTGGAACCTGCAGAGCTTCTAGGTTTCCCTCCAACATTTCAACGACTTTTCTCATTGGAGGACGATCAGATGGATTGGTCTGGATACACCACAATCCCACCAATGCCATTTTCTTCACTATCTTCTCTTCTTCTTCAACTATATGATCTCCGAAATATTTCATGGTTTCTTTCCTCTCGAGGTCTTCATAGATCCAATCAGGGAAGTACATTGAAATATTCTTGGATGTAGACTCAGCTCTTTTTATGTTCTTTGCCCCAATCATCTCAAGAACCACCATTCCATAACTATACACATCCGACTTATGTGAAACTCCTCCAAAGTTCTTGGAGAACACTTCAGGAGCAATGTACCCAATGGTCCCTCTAGCGTCTAGCAACGATATGACACTGTCTTTCTTTTTGCAAAGTTTGGCAAGACCGAAATCCGAAATTTTCGGGCAAAAGTCTTCGTCCATCAGTATATTTTGTGGCTTTATATCAAAATGCACAATCTTCGATACACAACTATTGTGCAAGTACTCTAACCCACGAGCAACGCCAACCGCAATGTTGTATAAAATTTTCCAGTCCATCTTCGTTGGCATATTCTTGGATATAAACTTGTCAAGCGATCCATTTGGCATGAACTCGTAAATTATAGCTTTGTTGCTCCCTTCATAGCAAAATCCAAACAGAGAGACGATATTAACATGAGATGCTCTACTCATGCTAGCTAATTCATTGATGAACTCTTCTCCATTCCCCTTTGACTCCTTCAAGATCTTCAACGCAATATCTCGGCCACTAGCATCGAGTAATTTTCCTTTATAGACAGTTCCAAATCCTCCTTCCCCTATAACATAAGCGAATGAGTTGGTCATCTTCTTGACGTTTTCATAACTATATCGTTTCAACATTACAGCCGCTTCAATGTTGTTGTCATTACAAGGACTGTCTCTTCTCTTGCTCCTTGCGTTCATTATTACCGCAGCCACAACTATAATGATTACTACAACTAAAGTTACTGAGACACCTGAAAGAAAAATACACCTTAGAAACGTAGGTATTTAATCATGTACATCAATGAGCAAGAGACCTATAGTTGCAATGAAGGGGTATAGTTACCGAGTATGGGTTTTAACTTCCGTTGATGAGAATGATCTATAACATATATCAAAAAAAAAAATGATTAACAAATCTAAAAGACACATGCGTACATTATTTGTCGTGTTTAAGAAAACGAAAATGAACTTACGTTTCGCCCCAGCTAATGGAGGAACCATTGAGCTTATGTTGTTGCTTCTCCAACCAAAGAACATCATCACAATTAACAAATACAGTAATTAGTACTGTACATCACATAATTATATTCTTTTTTAAATATGTGAAAATGAATATATTCGACCCATACTTTCCAAAATGTTAAAGGTTACTCATCTAATTAAGAGAATAAAAATTTGTCACATACTTACACGTTGTTCTCTTCCTGTTCCTAAATAAAAGTTTTTCTAGATTTTTGTTTCTTAAAAATAGATTTATTACTTTTGTTGTGTATTTTTAATAATTGGTTATAAACTTAAATAAATACTGATTGAAATTAATCTGAATTTTTTTAAGTTATTCTTGGTTTTGGAGTTATGAGAATTGTTTAGTACAAAAAAAAAAATAGTTAGTCGAAAACTGGATGCGTGTATCACCTGATAGTGTTGTTGTTGAGAATCGACGAAGAACCGCAAAACGTGACGACGTAATCAGTTGAGTTTGGACAAGTGAAAGTACTGACATGGTCGTCGTAAGCATAGGCATAAGCACTTGGACACGCGCTCTCGAAGTTGTTCGTGTACGTCGTCGGTTTGCAATTCTCTTTGGACTTATAATCATTGGTGCAACAAATCTCCGGCGCACCTGATTCTTGACACGAGCTACTACAAGCTACTAGCTTCTCTCCTGAGAACGTCTTGAGATCCTCTGGACAAGTCTTGTTCAGATCAACCACACAACCGGCGGGGATACATGTAGTAGTACTAGTAGTCTTCTGCGACGGGACCACCACGATCGGAAGATTATATCCGTATTCGACACTTACGGTGTAGCTGTCAAAACCGCCTTTGATATCGAATCTGAAGTAGACGTAAGTCACCGGAGTCCAACTGTAATCATCAAGAGAGCATTCTATTTTTCCCGATTCGCAGTCTCCCGTTACGCAAGAGAAATTCCCTGCGGCCGTGGAGCAGAGCGTCCTACCTGAGATAATCCCGTACCACGAGGAAGGCGCGTTGATATCGCGCACCTCCCCCGTTTTGAGAGCGAAGCCTGTGGTGGTAATTTGGGAGTTCCATGAGTAGATTACTGGCCACACAGTCTGATCACATTTGTTCTCTATCGTTAAAATACTCCTTGACAACACTCCTACGAATTATTACATATATATGTAACCAAAAAAAAAGATACAATTGATAAATCAACAGTAAAAAATTGTTAACCATGAATTAAAAAAAGATGATCATACCGGAGACGAACAAATGTGAAGCAAGGAAGATAATTATTGGAAACCTTTCCCCCATTTGGACAAATACACTCTGATGATCCTATATATTATATATATTGTGTTTAGAGTTTAGGGTTTCTAGAATCTAAATTACATTCGTTTAGTGCTAATCTATGTATGTTGTATGATTCTGCGTTGTGTCTGTCGGTTCGTGAGATTTATAGAAAAAGAGATGTTCGAAGATTTCAATCCTTAGTACAGTTTGGTTTTTGTACGTAGCTGTGTGTTATCGGGTTGACTCTTTTTTTTTTCCTTCAGTTATACTCAATCAACTTATTGTATTAAATGGTAGACTCGGTCCATTTTGTATTGTAGATATTGAATGATGTTGCTTTCACTAATTAATAATGCTCTCCTTATCCATGGTTCTAAATTCTAACTGGTAAGTTAGCTATGCATAGTAGATATATGTATTATCTGATAATATCGTGCTTATATTAATTGTAGAGTAGGGTCGTCTAAGAGATGATGCAATCCAGATTGATGCTGATATTTAACCACCTAACTAAAAGCTTTGTCTGCTACGTTTAAGGACAAAGGATATGAATTAATCTTAGATAAAACATAAACTTTTCTTATTTTCTAATATTGCTTTTAGACTCATAAGACTAACAATAATGATGGCCTAAGTAGTAAGCCCGGGCTTGGTAAATAAGAGTTCCACATTTTTTTACGACCATTCTTCAACGTAATTCTAAGGTGTCAGATTTTAGCATCTAGAATAACATATACATCATTCAATAAGCAAAGGTCCGTTTATTTCGCATAAATGATCGATGAAGCAACAGTGAAGAGCAACACAATAAATTTGAGTTTCATCAAGAATTCCCAACAAGAAAATCCCAACATTTTCACAACTTTCTTTTGTCTCTTCCACAAAACCTTAAACTGGTTCCTTGGAAACGACTGGAGTATATTGGCTAGTAGAAGGAGTTTTTCTCTCTAACAAGCTTAGTGTCGAAGACTCGTGACTATCTTCAGCAGTTTCCCAAGCCGCTACTAGGTGTATGTCCAAGGGAGGCTTAGGTGGAACCTGTAGAGCTTCTAGACTCCCCTCTAACATTTCAACAACTTTTCTCATTGGTGGACGATCAGCTGGATTGGTCTGTATACACCACAAACCCACTAATGTCATCTTCTTCACTATCTCCTCTTCTTCTCCTTCGATTATTTGATCTTCCAAAAGTCTCATGGCTTCTTTCCTCTCAAGATCCTCATAGACCCAATCTGGAAAGTACATTGAACTTTTATTGGACGTAGAAGTTTCAACTTCTTCTCTTTTCGTTGCCCCGATCATCTCAAGAACCACCATTCCATAACTATACACATCTGACTTATGCGAAACTCCTCCATAGTTTTTGGAAAACATTTCAGGAGAAATATACCCTACGGTCCCTCTCGCGTCTAACATGGATATGATACTTTCTTTCTTTTTTCCGAGCTTAGCAAGACCGAAATCTGAAATCTTCGGACAAAAGTCTTCGTCTATGAGTATATTCTGTGGCTTTATATCAAAATGCACAATCTTGGATACACAACTATTGTGCAAATACTCTAACCCGCGAGCAACACCTACCGCAATGTTGTATAAAGCTTTCCAGTCCGTCTTCGTTGACATATTCTCGGAAATAAACTTGTCAAGGGATCCATTCGGCATGTACTCATAAATGATAGCTCTGTTACTCCCTTCATAGCAAAATCCAAACAGAGAAACAATATTAACATGAGAAGCTCTACTCATGCTAACTAGTTCATTGATGAACTCTTCTCCATTCCCCTTTGACTCTTTCAAGATCTTCAGTGCAATATCTCGGCCGCTGGCATCTGGTAGTTTTCCTTTATAGACAATCCCAAATCCTCCTTTCCCAAGAACATGAGCAAACGAGTTGGTCATCTTCTTGACTTGTTTGAAACTATATCGTTTCAACATCACAATGGCTTCAATGTTCTCGTCGCTCAATCCACCCTTTCTTTTTGCTCTCACAACTACCGCAATCACAACAATAATGATCAACACAGCTAAAGCTGCTGAGACTCCTGGAAGAAAAAACAAGTAAAAATTAGGTGCTATGTACATGATATGGCAACAGAGATAGTTATGATTGCCATGAAGGTGGTACCAAGTATGGGTTTTAACTTCCGTAGAGAATTATCTGCAAATGTATGATCAATACAAAAATTATGATTAAACATAATTTAAACAAAACCAAAATAAACATCGCATAGACATTATAATAAGAGGAAGGAAACAAAATTTTACTTACGTGTTGGTTCTAGTAATGGAGCCATCGAGCTTCTGGTATTGATTTTTTTTTTTCCAATCAAATAACATAATTACATATAGGAAATTAGGAAAATTAGTTTATTGAATTGCATTCAAAACAATAAAATTTATAAATCTACTAGTATATAACCTGAATCATCTCACCAAAAAAAAAGAAAAAAACTATATAACCTAAATCATGAAATGTATTTATAAATTATCATATCCTCGAGTCTTGTTTTGGCACCAAAAAGTATTATAAGAACAACACCAAAACAATGCGACGTATCTACCAAATTTTATATCATAATGTAGTATTATAAAATTTTCAAAATATTCAATTAACGCCTGCCCCTATAAATTCTTGGGTTGGTGGGGGATTTCCAAATATTAATTTTGTTTTTGTTAGTCTCTTAAAAACTATAAACATATATCATCGCCTTTACATAAAACTACACCTATGCACCAACTAAACAACTATGGACTAGTTGCCAACTTGTCATATGTGGGGGCGTTTCCATACAATATCTTGGAGATTTAAAAAAAAGAAAAATTATATAAAAATTAAATTAAATTAAAATTTATAATTTGAGAAAACTTTATAATTATTGAAAAATTTAAAAATTTAAAACATACATAAGATAAAGTTAAGGAATGAAAGAAAGAAGAGAAAAATTAAGAAAAATGATTTTTTCCCTTTATATATACTAGGGCTGTCAACCCGTGCGTTGCCGCACGGGGAAATGAAAACTTAAAGTAATTAACATTGTTAAATAACGGTTTTGAGTGGAAGATTGATTATAATCTTCTAATTGTATATTTTTTTAATTTAATTTACGAATTTATTTTCTTTACTTTTTCTATATTATATTATGATATATTAGATTTGTGAGACTGAGAAAGCTTTCTTACTATTTTATCTTTATCTTTCAAATGATATTTTTCTGTTGGTATCGCTGCATTTTAATACTGATGATCCTAGAGAGTCAAAAGAGTTCAACATTTATGAACGGCCATTTTTTCTCTTAATGTGCCCCTTCTTTTGCTTTATTTAAAAAAACAAAGATGTCAACGCAATTATGAAATGAACTTATAGCTACTGCCCTTAAAAGAGTATTAAAGATTCATGCCTTTTCCTTTCACAAAATATAAGAAGCTTTTTGGATACAAAGTTCAACTATTTCTATCATAATACATGTTTCAAACACCAACGAATCATTAGTCCTATAAAACTAATGAGACAACTCTACAGATTCAACTAAATTTAACATAACATTATAGGAACATAAACAATGCCTAAAGAAACATCAATGAGAAAGAATATGCTTGAACATGAGTCAGTCAACGCCGATTAGTAAATAGAAAAATAATACTTAGATTTTTTTAAACTCAGAGGTGTGTAACAATACTCAGAAAAACAAAAACTCTTTTCAAGTTCCATAGAAATCTATATATATAAACAAAGAGGTGTGAAAACAAAAAGATGTGAAAAATATCAGGTGTGAACATTTAAAGCTAGGAGTACGACGAATAAACACAATTGTTAGATATAAAACCTGAGGGTACGACGAATAAACACAATTGTTGGATATAAAACCTTGCAACTTTTGACATCATTAACAAATATAAATCGTTAGATGAGATAACAAAAACAATCTCATCCGTTAGATTAAAACGATGACATCAGCAATCATAAAAAGTGAAATATGCTTGAACATGAGTCGGTCAACGCCGATTAGTAAATAGAAAAATAATACTTAGAGTTTTTTAAACTCAGAGGTGTGCAACAATACTCAGAAAAACAAAAACTCTTTTCAAGGTCCACATAAATCTATATATATATATAAACAAAGAGGTGTAAAAACAAAAAGATGTGAAAAATAACAGGTGTGAACATTTAAAGCTAGAGATACGACGAATAAACACAATTGTTATATATAAAACCTGGGGGTACGACGAATAAACACAATTGTTGGATATAAAACCTTGCAACTTTTGACATCATTAACAAATATAAATCGTTAGATGAGATAATCAAACCAATCTCATCCGTTAGATTAAAACGATGACATCAACAATCATAAAAAGTGGGTTTGCTATTATATATAGATATCCTAGAGAATTTTTGAGGAATGCCCCTTTTAGTGTATCCTTTTTTAAAAATACTTTTCTTTTCTATCCATTTTTTAAAATACCCCTTTTCAAATATGAAAAAATTATAAACTTTTATATGGTTGATAAGGTACATCAAGATCATCATTACTACTGGAAGACTAAATCCAAATAATTATAAGGTTTTAAGAGGTTCTAAACGGCATTTATAAAGTTTTTACAAGGTTTTTAAAAGGTTTACAAAGTTTTTATAAAAGGTTTTTAAATGATTTTTAAAAGGCTTTTATGCGGCATTTATGAATATATATATATATATATATATATATATATATATATAAATTTGCACACATATAAAGATAATTTGTGTTTATAAATATAAACTTACACATATATTTTTGATAAATTTCAAATTTTATAGTGACTTTTTTTTATTATATATATATTTATTCTACAGAATCTTGCCACGTGTACGCTTCTTATCACAATACTTAGATCTTAAATAAGATAACTTCTTAGACATTTTGATGTATTTTTGATTTAATTAAATCACAAATAATCCTAAGATCTATCTAAGATCTTGCCTATAATGATGGTCTTATAATGATGGTCGATAATAATGATGATCTTAGAATATTTTTTTGTTAGAATATTTTCATGATACTACGTTAACTAAATAGCCAAACTGTAGAACTTTTATTGCGAAAAATATTCTAGCGCTTTTTATCTGTACGATAACCTCATGTGGATAGGGAATCCACGCAAAATTTTAACAAAGTACTGCCTTGATTTATATGATTACATGTCGCTTTACATAATAATTGAATAATGTTTTTTTTTTAATACTTGTTTTAAACAAAGCACTACATATTTACCAAAAAAAAAATACTATCACTTAGACTTCCATTTTTTTTTGTAACAAATGACTATCTACCTAACGAGAATGTTTGACTTAATCAACACAATCAAGAAGGGAGTGAGAGGGGTAGAAAAACCAACCTGGTGATATTGGGAATGGAGGAGGGGCAAAACGTGATCACGTAGTCAGTTGAGTTTGTGCATGTGAAGGTGCTGTTATTATCGTTGAAGGCGTAGCTATAGGCGTACGGGCAAGCGCGGTCCAAGTTCTGCACATACTGTGTCGGCTTGCAAGTTTGCTTTGAGTTAAAGTAACGAGTGCAACAGTTCTCTTGGGAACCAGATTCTCGACACGCGCTGTTACATGCGACTAAATCTCGCCCGACAAATTTCTTAAGATCATTCGGACATGTCTTGCTCAAGTCAACCATACAACCTGAGCTGATACATGTCGGGATCGATGGAACAACCTTTAGTGGAAGGTTGTAACCGTACTCGAGGCTGATGGTATAGCTGTTGGTACCGCCGTCATCGATTCTAAACAAGATATAAGTGACCGGAGACCAACTGTATGACCCGGGACACTCGATCCCGCGGGATTGGCAGTCTCCCGTGGCGCACGTGAAGTTTCCTGTTGAATCGTTGGAGCAAAGCGTCCTAGCCGAGATAAGACCGTACCATGAAGATGGCGCTGGTATGGCACGCGCCTCTCCGCTTTTGAGAGTGAAGCCGGTGGTGGAGACTTGTGACCGCCATGAGAAGATGACTGGCCAAATTGTTTGATTGCATTTGTTCTCTATAGTTAGGATACTTGTGGAAAACACTCCTGCTTGTACAAAATCAAGAATTATAAAGAAGAAGAAAAAAAACAGTTAAAAACAAATCAAATAATCATCAATCGGATGAAAAATATGGTACCTGATACGAATATGTGTAAAGTAAGGAAGAGAACCAATGGCAACCTCTGCCTCATTGGCTTAAAGAAAAGAAAGAAAAAAAAAACAATGTTGTGTTGTGTTTTCTCTTGCTTCTTCATTGTAGTTTAGTAGAGAGATTCCAGAAGCAATAAAGTAGTCAGCACTCAGCAGCTAGGATTAAAAAAATGAAAAGAATTAACAAATAATAAAGTCAACCTTAGGTTGATTTTAAGGAATTATCATAAATCGTTTTTATTCAGCTCGGCTCAGATCAGTCTGCTGAATCAAAGTTTGTTTTAACGACGAAAACGTTTTTTTCACCATTAAAAAAATGGGATACCACAGTAGGATTTTGACATCAAAACTTCTGCAAATTAAAACTAAAAAATAATTAACACATAATTAATCAAAACAAACTTTGATTCACAAAAAATGATTACCAAATAATGTTTTTAACTACAAAGTAGAGGATATATATGAGAAGTTACCAAATAATGTTTTTCTAACGTATTCAGCAAACAAACTGCTAAAAAAAACATTATTTGGTAACTTCTCATATATATCCTCTACTTTGTAGTTAAGTTTTATCTTTGCTTTTTCGTCGTTTTGGGGAGAGTTTAGGGTAACATTATGTTAGGTTGGTTTATATAATTTCTACGTTGTGTTTCTCTGCTAATGTGGTTGATAAGTTCAAACCTTATCAGTTTGGTTGAAGCTGTTATTCTCCGATTACTTTGGCAAGGACATTGACAAGTATACTATTACATAATTTACATTTTGAGATAAGGAAATGCATATAATTTCACAACAAATTAAAATGTCAATTTCTGACCACTTATTCTGACTGAATACTGGCTTGATGTCAAAAGACTAGATGTCTCTTGACTCTCATCGGTAGTTTCCCAAGCCATTACAGCGGGTAAAGCCAAGATAGGTTTAGGAGGAACCACTATAGCTTCTAGACTTCCCTCTAACATTTCAACGACTTTTTTCATTGGTGGACGGTCACCTGGATTGGTCTGAATACACCACAAACCCACTAATGTCATTTTCTTCACTATCTCCTCTTCTTCTTCAATTACATGATCTTCTAAAATTCTCATGGTTTCTTTCCTCTCAAGATCCTCATAGATCCAATCTGGAAAGTACATTGTACTTTTATTGGACGCTGAGTTTTCAAATCCTTCTCTTTTCGTCGCCCCGATCATCTCAAGAACCACCATTCCATAACTATACACATCCGACTTATGCGAAACTCCTCCGTAGCTCTGAGTAAACACTTCAGGAGCAATGTACCCTACTGTCCCTCTTGCTCCTAACATTGATATGATACTATCATTTTTTTTGCAGAGCTTAGCAAGACCGAAATCCGAAATCTTGGGACAAAAATCTGCGTCCATGAGTATATTTTGTGGCTTTATATCGAAATGCACAATCTTGGACACACAACTATTGTGCAAGTACTCTAACCCATGAGCAACACCTAGCGCAATGTTGTATAAAGTTCTCCAGTCCATCTTCGTTGACATATCCTCGGAAATAAACTTGTCAAGAGATCCATTTGGCATGAACTCGTAAATTATAGCTCGCTTGCTTCCTTCATAGCAAAATCCAAACAGAGAAACGATATTGACATGAGATGCTATACTCATGCTAGCTAATTCGTTGATGAAATCATCTCCATCACCCTTTGCATCCTCTAAGATCTTTAGTGCAATATCGCGGCCACTGGCATCCAGTAATTTTCCCTTGTAGACAGTTCCAAATCCTCCTTTCCCGATAGCATGAGCGAATGAGTTTGTCATCTTCTTGACGTTTTTATAACTATATCGTTTCAACATTACAACCGCATCAACGTTCTCGTAGTTCGAATTTTTCTTATTCCTTGCTCTCACCATTACTACAGTCCCAACGATAATGATCATCAAGAAAAATAAAGCAGCTGAGCCACCTGGAAGAAGAAAAAAACAAGCAAAACTTAGGTGTTATATGCATGAGTGAGGAGGAGAAATGTGGTTGAAAACTTGCAATGAAGGTGGTACCGAGTATGGGTTTTAACTTCTGTTGAGAATTATCTGAAAATTTATCATACAAATAACATTATCATTTATCAGTAACACAAAAAGATGTATATATTGCATATTTTTTTGTTGAATGAAGAATAACAAAACTAAATCTTACGTTTTGGTCGTAATGGAGCCATCGAGCTTCTGCTGTTTCGCCGAGTAAGTAACATATATTATTAGTTAATCGCATTATACGTATATGATTTGTTTTTGTGTGTGTGTGTGTGTGTGTGAAAAATCATTTATTCAGCAATTTACATAGGTCGACTAAATAATTGGAACATTAGGTTAATTTGATAAACCATTGCAACATTTAATTTTTTTATTTAATGAACCATTTGTAGTTTTAGATTTATTTGGTTTACGGTTAGGTCTCTTTATGATACTTTAATTAATTATATATTTAATTTTTAATTACTATAATTTTATTAGTGAAAATAAACCAGATTGACACAAATTTGATAAAATAAAAAATTACTCAATTAAGTGATTTTATAACCATTTAATCGAACCATTGCAAAAATTTGAAAAAGTGATATTGGGATATAGTAAATTATACACACGCACGCCATAGTAGAATGATCTAATTTAATTTTATAATAAAACTATATTACATAAATTTCCAAATCAACTAATCCAATAATTTTTTTAATTGGTGGGTTTATAAAAGGTTCTTTGTTTTAGTCGAGTAATATCAAACTATTAGGCCACTTGTAGCCATCGATTGAAAAGTCTTATTTGGTTTTGCTAAAATATCATTTAATTTACACCACGCAGGACCGTACGTGCGTGTGAAATAACGAACCGTACGTGCTTGTGATGGAATTTACCTGGTGGTATTAGGAATCGAGGATGGACAAAACGTGACTACGAAGTCAGTTGAGTTAGGGCATATGACCTTGCTGCTATTATCATTGTAAAGGTAGCTATAGGCGGTTGGACAAACCCGCTCGAAGTTGAGTGTGTACTCTGTCGGTTTGCAATTTTGCCTTGATCTGAAGTCATTAAGGCAGCAAATCTCCTTGCTACGGTATTTCCGACACGCGCTTATGCAACCGACTTGGTTCCCCCCGTTGAACAACTTAAGATCATCTGGACACGTCTTGTTCAGATCAACCACACAACCAGAGCTGATACATGTCCCGCTACTATGTGACGGGACAACCATTACCGGAAGGTTGTAGCCGAACTCGAGACTGATGGTGTAGCTGCTGAATCCACTGTCATTGTTATTTAAGTAGACATAAGTCACGTCAGCCCAACTGTATGTGCCGGGACACTCCATCTTGCCGGATTTGCAGTCTCCTGTGGCGCACGTGAAACTTCCACTTGAGTTGGTTGAGCAGAGCGTCCGACCAGATATAAGACCGTTCCACGATGGCTGCGCCTGTAAGCTACGCGCCTCCCCGCTTCTGAGGGCGAAGCCGGTTGGGGAGATCGGTGACTTCCATGAGAAGATAACTGGCCAAACTGTGTAATCGCATTTATTCTCTATAGTAACTATACTCATTGACAATACTGATCCTGCGATCAAATTGAGAAGAATAAAAAAATTAGATATCAACAAAAGAAGAAAATAAACAGAGTTGAAGATATATCATTACCCGTTACGAACAAATGTATGGCGAGGAGAAAAATCAATGGCAATCTCTTCGCCATTAGCTTCAATAAAAACGAAAAAGATTGAAAGAATCACTTTTTATCATGTGAAGGAAAGGTTATGATTACTGACTTTGGTGATCGCAAGCCTACCAATTTCTAGATATCATTGGACGGAAGTTGTAGGCAAAAGCAAGGAGGGATGAGGATAAAATATCTATTATTGATGATAATGAAGTGTGTTGTTTTGTGGTTGAGTTGGACTGTTGGAGGATAGTTTCAGCAAGAATAAAAAAAAAAAAAAAAAAAAAATCTTTATGGGTCAACTTAATACAAAAGTATCTTGATGCATCAAGCTTTCCTTTTATCAAAAATGGATTGACTGGTCAAAAATGGCATTCGGTATTGTGATACAAGTTGCTTTTTGTAGGTATTATTGCGTTATCGAAAAATAAGGTGAACTTTTTCTACAAATACAGTTTATGTAGGCGATATCAATCTAGGTAGCTAGATGTGCCTTGTGCACTTAATCTTGGAGATTATTTTATAGATAGTACGTTGTAGAGGTTTTATCACAATTAATGGGCTCTTTATCCTTTAATTGATGCATAGATACATTATTTTTTTATAGTATTGAGGGATATTTATGCTGCTCCTTCCTGATCGATTTCAATATCGGCTAGCTAACCTGGCGCCATTTTGTTATACTGGTAATATCTCTCTGACTCTCTCTTATTAGTGTCTCTATTGTCGTATATTGAAAAGTCTGGATTCATGCAGTGCAAGTGGACGTAATATTAATTAAGTAGGTGGGAACACTGTTCATTCTCTTTATAATTCAAAAAGAAAGAAAGAAAAATACACATTGACTTAATTAAGAACATGAATCGTTGAAAGCATGTGATGTTTGACGTAATCAACCCCTAGCAAAATTATTGAAATAAAAAGCTCAGAGGGTATACTTGGTTTTGTCTGGATTAATTATAGGAAGGGCAAAACGTGATGACGTAGTCAGTAGAGTTTAGGCATGTAACGGTGCTATTATTATCATCATAGGCATAGATTTGAGCGAGTGGGCAAGCTCGCTCGAAGTTCCTAGTGTACACTGTCGGCTTGCAGTTTTGCTTTGACTTGAAGTCGAGGGTGCAACAAGTCTCCGGGGTATTAAATTCCTGACATGTGCTACTACAGCCAACTGGATTTTTTCCGGACATTATCATAAGATTTTTTGGACAAGTCTTGTTCAGTTCAACATCACAACCGGCGCTGATACATGTCCGGCTACGCTGTGAAGGGACAACCATGAGCGGAAGGTTGTAACCGTACTCAACACTGATGGTGTAGCTGTTGATGCCACCATCATCGATTCTAAAGTAGACATAAGTCACCGGAGCCCAACTGTATGAGCCGGGACACTCGATCTTTCCGGACTCGCAGTCTCCTGTGGCGCAAGAGAATTTACCTGTTGAGTCGGTGGAGCATAGCGTCCTACCCGAGATAAGACCGTACCATGAAGATGGCGCCTGTATGGCTCGCGCCTCGCCTCTTGTAAGACTGAAGCCTGTTGGGGAGACCTGTGAGTCTACGTTCCATGAGTATATAACTGGCCAAACTGTGTGATTGCACTTGTTCTCTATGGTAAGCGTACTCATAGTCATGGACAACACTCCTGCGAGAGCAACATTAAACTTAGAAAGAGAAACACAAATAACAAAAATATAGTTGTTATTGTTGTATATCAATCAAGAAAACAAATCTTACCCGATACTAACAAAAGAAAACCAAGGAGCAAAATCAGTGGCAACCTTTCCGCCATTACCTGAACGAAGAATATAAAGGTTCCAAAGAAGTGAGACTTTCGTGTTATATACTTATATATATTATCTTTGCTTCTTCCTCGTTGGTTAGTAGAAATGAGTATATTTCTTTGGTGACAAGAGTTAATAAGGTGTATATATAGAAGGAAGGAAATATTATAATATCCGAGTCATTATCTTCTTCTTTTTTTTGTTCCTTTTGATTCGGTCTTATTTTGATGATTGGGCCACTCACTAGCCTTTCGTTCTGTGTTCAAGTCCCACTGAAGATAACACTATCATATATATTGAAGAATGAAGACTATTAACACTTCCTCCAATTCTTACAAAGGCAACAACCAACTCTTTATCTTAGCATTCTAACATGGGTACGTAAAAGTTCTTTTGCTATGGACCAATATGTATCCTTCCATTTCATTGCGAATAACCCGCATAACATTAACACCAGACAATGATTACACCAGACAATGAAGTGGTGGTTCGTTTTGAGAAAAATAGTCACATAGAGATGAAAAGTTTGTCTATCCGTTTGTGAAGGACTTGATGATGCTATTTTTGGCTATCCATGTGTTACACTAGTTTCCAATTCTGAAGTCTTATCTTATTAAAATCTGTAGAAAAATAAAAAACTAAATGACAGCTGTGGGATTTGAACCCACGCCCTTTCGGACCAGAGCCTAAATCTGGCGCCTTAGACCACTCGGCCAAACTGTCCTTTACTTTAATATCATGATTAGCTGTTTATATATTCTTAGTAAACGATTAAGCACAAGTATGAAATTTTCAACCAGTGGGAATTGTGAAGTACTTATCTATGTGTAAGTGGATATAACAACTACTAGAGAGTTTATAGGCATTGTCTATATATTGGTGATGTAAAATCTGTTGATTAACCCAACTTAACAACCCACAGTACATATATCTCTTTAAGAGCGTATAATTACAGCTTCATCCCTTAAGAAGTGTCGGGGATTTTCGACAATGGCTTATGTCTTTTAGTTGCAGCCATATCAGGTTGGGTGGACACAACTCAGTCATTGTCTTCTCCGCAGTCAGGCCAAAACTCAAAATCCAAAAGCTTGGCGAAGTGAAAAAATCGAAATTCAAGTCTTTTGCTCTTCTGCTTGTTGTTGTTGTTGTTGAGCCTTTAGTTTCTCGAGCTGCTTCCGTAGATAAGCTTGTTTGAGTTTCTCCCGACGATTTGTTGCCTGCTCTTGTCTCTTTTGCTTCAACTCAGTTGCCTTTTCTCTCGCTTGATTCACTTCCTCATGAACCTCCCTACACAACATTTTTCCCATGAACAATAGAGACAATCAGAGAGAGATAGATTGATTCACTTCCTAAAAGGCTAAAACAGAGTAAAAAATCTATAGCAATGGACTTGTTTTCTTCTTTCTATGAGCTATGATGAAACAAATAATTAACAGAGAGAGGAAATAGAAATGAAATTACCTGACCATGCGCACATGTTGACCTACATCAGTTGTCCCAATTGCGCGTCCAAGTCCAGCAAATTTGGTGCTAAACAGCGAACCATCATCTTCACCCTCTCGTTTTAAATCTTCAGGTGGTGCTGAAATGGAACTGCTGTAAGTGCTTGATGGTTTTGGATCTTCATGTTCATTGCCTTTCCTGAAGAAATCAACACAGTACTTCTCTTCGCCTTCTTCATCAGATAGCTCTCCTCTAACAAGTTTGTCATACAACTGAGCCTTTTTCTCCAATGCGGCATAACTAACTGCTCCGTCTTTTACCGCTTTATGTTCAATCTTGTCCCTTCAATTACAAACATACAAAAAGCACTGTCGTATATAAGAACAAACTCAAGTAACATCACATAGTTCAGCAGCAAAATAAGTCCTCATGAAAAGCTAAATTTGATTCTGAGTCATAACAAAACGCTCAAACTAATGAAGATGGTTATGAAGCAGCCAATTTGAGATTCTTCTACAGCATAACATAATCCTGTAGTTTTTGCTTAATCGACATCCAATTTTAGACCAAAGATTCTAAGCTTGATTACTAGTACCTTATCTTAATCAGAATGGTAGACAAAGTAAGTAAAGATCAAAACCCTAATCCCCAAATCATCTCGTTTCCAAATGCAGAAGAAATCATATAACCCAACCAATTCAAAGTTCTTCTACAACATCACCCTAATCCCAAGTTAGATTCTTCTTTGCTTAGTCTACGTTCAAGTTCAGATCAATCATCCTACTTAAACCAAATAAGTATCCAATCTTAATCTATAGAATAGAAACAATAAGGGAATATCAAACCCTAATTCCCAAATCTTCTCGTTTCACCAAATTGACAGCAATAACAAAAACAAAATGAAAAATTCAAAGTTCGATAAATCTCCGACTTACTTGAGATTGCGACTCTCGACGCCGGAGTTTTTAGCGGAGAAAGAATCTTTCGCAGCAATCCTTTCCTTGGCGCGATGGTAATGAGCATCGGATCCGTTCAAATCCTTTGTCAGTTTAGCTTCTTCCTGAGAATTATAAAGCTGAGCTTTAAGCTCCATGATCGAAGAAGGACCTACACCTTCGATGGCTCGATGCTTCTTTGGCATAATCGAAGATTCCGTTAACCATCCCAGCGATTCAGTGACCCTCTTATTTGTCTCCTCTTCACCTCCCATCTTCTTCATCTTCTTTTTCTTCTTCTTCTCTCTAAATCTCAAAAATGCAGAGCTTTGAATCTTTCTGGTTCGTTTTGTCCTCAAATATAGTTTTACACTTACTTCTCTTTATTGAATTTGGGCCTGTCTTC
Organism: Capsella rubella; assembly: GCF_000375325.1. Taxonomy (NCBI): domain Eukaryota; kingdom Viridiplantae; phylum Streptophyta; class Magnoliopsida; order Brassicales; family Brassicaceae; genus Capsella; species Capsella rubella. The sequence continues at coordinate 8,704,083 of NW_006238917.1, read as the reverse complement.
ATTTGACTAGGCCCAAACATTAAAACCCACGTCATAAACCACTCGCTAGTGGAGGTTTTTGATTGACGTCACCTCTTCAAAATTTGTAGACTCATTTGTTTATGTTGTTTGTAACTCTATAGTCTATACCAAACAAATTTTATCATTCTTTCATGAACTATTAAAATACTATATACGGAATATAATTACAAATAAAAACACTACCAAAAAAAAAAAACCAAAAAAGAAGAATATTTAGATCACTTCCAAAAAAAAAAATAGAACAAAATCCTTATATAATTGACCTTTCACACCAGTCAAATCAATTTAAACAGATTCACAAGTGCATTACTTTTGCGACAAGGCTGAGGAGCCATAACCTTTGGTTCTTGATGGTCATTTCTTGTTACCACTTGGATGATTTGGTCATTACTTGCATTTGTGTTATTATTATGATGATCCAATTCATCAAGAGCAACTCTTTGCTTTTGAAAATGTTCCCATTTGTCTTGAAATAGATAGAAGAAGACAAGACAAAAGATTTGAGCTGAGAACAAGATTGTCCAAAGGCTCGAGTCTCTACTTGATGATGTCTTCGTTTGATAAGCTCTTATGCCGGTGTATATGTTTATTATGCCAGCTAGTGACACTGTTGTTCCAAGAATCCAATGTAATAAGAACCATTTCAACCTCTTTTTGCTCCCTCTACAATATAGCCAAAAGAAACGCCATAAGTGTGAGACATATATATGTTTACAAAAAAGATGTATATTTAGTTATGTACGTGTACATGTAAACGTACCTAGAGGGCTTGAATACACCAGTCAGGAATTGGAGCCACATGGCAGCATAAAGAGCCAAGCCAAGTCTTTGATGGTTGTTGTCGAAAGAGTTCTCCAATGTTCTCAAGGACATTATAGCTCCTATTGTTGCTAAAACCACTGCCATTATCTGCTCATTTAAAAAATATAATAAGTATTTTGATTTGTCTATTTTATGTGTATATTTATTGATTTGATTACTACACATCGATTTTGAGTATGTGTGTAAGAGTGTAATTATAGTGTGTCCTTAGTTTCTTTCCCTTAACATTCAAGAAATCATGATCAAAGGCTCATCAAAGCTATGTAGAAGATTCAAGAAGCAATTCCCTTATAAGCTATCTATTTTGAAATTAATTTCAATGCATATATATATATCTAGCTGTTAAAATTGAAAGAAAAAAATCTAAAACTATGAGTGCTTCTTGTTTTTCAAACATATATATTTTCCCTTAAATAGTATATTTGACATTATATTTAAAGTGGAGAAAATGATTAAAGTGAGATCACTGAGATGTCATCATGAGTTTGGAACTAAGATCAATTTGCATTTGTAAAATACTTTATCATAATTCAGTATTTGAGAATAATACAAATTCTCAAAAACATATACACGTACCGTTTACATTATTAGATGTACTTATGGAGTAGCTAATAATTAATAGTTAAATTACCTGGAAAATGACATGAAGATAGAAGAACACTTTAAGCTTTCTTCCATTTTCACTAGCTTTATTGGCCATTCTAACGAAGAGAATCCCCATTGGCATAAGAAATCCCATTGAAACCCATAAGAGAATGCCATGAAGCTTTATGCTATTTATCATTTGATGACTCATCTGCCATATATAATAGTAGTAAATATCATTAAAATGTTATATTGTGTAATATATAAGAGACAAAAAAAAAAAAAGAGAGAGGGTGATATATGAGTTTTTATAACTAAGAAAACAAGAACCATTTAAAAACTCAAAAAAAAAAAAAAAAAAAAATACCTTGTCATGTAGGGATCCTTTATTCTTTAGATTACTTGGTGAATGGTCATCAATGGTGACATCAAGAGATGAACAGATGACAAATGGTGAATCAGAAGAAAGATAGAAGAGTATAGAAATTAAAACCTTCCGGAGAGATTTAGAAATTTTCATTCTGTTCTCAATCTTAATTAACAGCTGAAAAGAATATCAAATCACAAAAACCACTCTCTAAGTTTTTCCTTTATCTCTCTCCTTCTCTCTGAATCAGTTCATCAATCTATGAAAATTTGACCAAGACTCAATAAATATATATACACATGCATAAAAAAAGATGAGTACATGTATATGACTGTGTAAAGGAATGAATATGTGAGATGGAAGAGGGAGAAAGACAAATAGAGAGGAGGATGCATGTGATGGGTGGTGGCAAAAGAGGCTTTTAATGGAATGCTTTGAGGACTTAGTTAAATAAATGATATTCAATGTGATCATGGAGGGATGGGCCAAATTCAATATGATCATTGTAATGTTAATTTTCCTTGATGTTATAAATTCAATCACCAAATCCAAGATACCATCCAACATAATCATTATCATTATATAACAAGTCAAAAAGGGTTTTAAGAAAAAAGCAAATAAAGATTATATACTTAGGGAATTTCGATTTAATTGCATATCTAGTAGCTTCATGTAATTGTATCGTGATCACATCCTTGTTCTTCTTGATAAGTATATACATGCAACCACATATGTGCGTGTCTGTGTGTGTATATGCTCATGTGTGAGATTTTGGACTTTAAGTGTTACCAAAGGAATTAAATAAGTAATAATATTAGCTTTTCAATTTGGTCCCATAAGCAATCAAATAATTCAGTACTTGTTCTTGGCTCAAATGATGTAATTTACGCTTAATATGCTCACTACTACATTAACAGGCTTCTTTGCAAATTGTCTTGTTACCAAACTATCAGTGGGTAAAATATAGCATGAGAGACGTTCATTAATCTCTTATGACTGTAATGTTTACATCATTGAGCTACTATATGATTATGATATGAATGTGCATTAATTATGTTAAATTACTAAACTGACAACTTTTAGTTATTACTAAATTTTATATGTTCTTTTATTAAAAAGAAAAAATATTCATGTATGTATTTGTCTGTTGACTGTTCCAAATTTTTTAAAGTTTAGTATGAATTTTAGACAGATTAAGGTTCGTAAGTGGTAATCTATGTCATATCTCGAGAATTGCGAAGATTACCTAACAGCAAATTCTTTTTATTAATCCGCATTATCTTTTCATGTCTCGCGGTGACTTTACGATGATTACAAATGCATGGGTAAATAAAAGTCTCTAGGTTCATCGACTAAAACACTAATTAACAAACTATATATAAATCTGACATCTAATGAAAGTTTTGGTAAGCGGTCCATTCATATTTACTTTTTCACCTTTACCTCTTTTCTCTTTGTCATTCACTTTGTTATCAAAGTAGTCTTCAATGACAAAAGTATTACAACTAAATCTAATTACTAACAATTTCTTGATCATTTCGAAGTCCATTCAAATATTATTGTTTCTTTAAAATATATCAAAAAAAAAAAAAACTTAGCATCGTTTTGTTTGTTAAAGCATCAAGTTGGTAAGAGTAAAAAAAAACATTCATTCATAATATTAAAAGGTATGGGAGATAATTTCTTTTTATAAATGGTTATAGGGACTTTGTAACCAAAAATAAAATGAAGTAGTCTAGTTACTATCATAAATATTACATTGTTTAAGGAACTTAGGAGAACAAAAATTTTGTTGAGGAAGCAATAAGAAAAATGAAGCTTATGCAGAAATAAGAAAGAGTAAAGAGGATATAACGTATGCCATTGTTACATTTTATTTTATTTTTGGTCAAAACCATTGTTACTAAGCTCTTGTTTTTGTTATACGATTTGAAAACATAATAGATGAGAACATGATATTACATGGTATCAAATAAGAGATTTCGATACAAAAACTAGAAAAACTAAGCAAGAAGAGAGATGCAAATAAAGATATACATGATTCCATAGTTTAGTATCTTTGGTGGTAGCAGACGATAAACTACAATTAAAAAGGAAAAGAACAGGAACCTAACCACAGTGAAAAGAAAACTTATCTTATTATATAAAATTGTATGTAATATTTCTAAAAAGCCAAATACAGAAACTTTTTAATATAATATTATTACATAATAACTTATTACAATATAAAACTGTATGTAATATTTCTATCATAAATGTGTATTAAGAATATAGTAGTATAACAGAGAAACCCTAAAAACTGTTCTGTTTTATATTAAAGATTTTGACCCAAGAAAAAACAGAGAAACCCTAAAAAAAAAAACTTCCAATGTTGGCCGAAGATCTAGAGAAGCTGGTCGAGCCTCTCACCGCCGAAACCCTCCCTAATCTTCTCGACGTCTGTAATAAACATTCTGATTTGGCAGCTTCATTCCTCACTAGAATCATCGGTCAGGTCCTTAAACTACTGGATGATACTGAGTCCAGCCTCACATGTCAAGATGCCATTGGTTCTTTGGCTGGCATTTATCTGAAAGAAGGTTCCAGTGCCGGTTCAGCCTCATCGTTGGTGGCTCTGTTTTTGGAGCCGTTGTTGGATGCAATGGGAGAGGAGAACATTGATGTACAATCTGGTGCAGCAATGTGTTTGGCTAGGATGGTGGATGCAGGAGCCGGCCCTTTGATTACTTCCTTCACATCGTTTTTTCCTAGGATCAACAAGCTGTTGACCAGCTCCAAATTCTTTGCTATTGGTTCCCTTTCTCCTGTTGTTACACGTTTGTCTCAGGTTTGTGTATTGAAGAAACTTTACTGGCTCAATTAGTTGTCTTTGCAGGAAGAATTTTTTTTATCTAAAATTGGTTGTCTACTTTACATCACAGCACCTTCCTAAGGTCAAGTGGGGAGAACCAAAGCCTGCTAAGGCAGAGTGGATAAAAAGCTTTTTGAAGATGCATGAAGTGGATGAAGCTATAATAGAAGCTGTTCTGTCCCAAACGCCATATAGCCGTATCGACAGAAAAATGTGTGCACCTAATAATGAAATCTTCCTGCAGTGGGACGTTCAAGAGACAAAACCAGAAGAAGATGCTGTCACTGAAACTTGGGATTGGAAACTTGCAGCTGGTATTGTTAGAAACCAATTAGATCACGGTAAGATAATTTTCTGAAATTTTCTTAATCTTGTTTTATATTAAATAGACATGTGTATTGATATTTTTTCCAACTTTAATGTGTCTCTCCTAGACAATTGTCCTGACGATGCAGAATATAGCTGCGTCTCCCAACGACGAGATCGGTGTCCTTCGCAGCTAGACAAGATTCCTAAAGAGTTGGAGGTGATTGAGTCTAATGATTTGAAAGATTTGTACAGAATGTTGCGCACACAGCCCGTTACAGCCAATGTCCATTTCTTCAGTCCGGAATTGGATGACATTGGCTCGGTAAGTGATTCTATCTATTGATTCTGTTTTTTTTTTTAATTCTTTCCCTAATCTAGACCTATATTTTTGGTTCTGCACCTTGCAGGGAATATATGTTGGCTGTTCCTGTAATGGGTCAGAATACATGGGATTACGCTCTATCATCGTCGTCGCGATTACTAGAGAGAGGAATAAGCTCGTGGCTGTTGTAAAGTCCAGCCACGGGACAACAAATGGCGTTTTCCGTTACATGTTTGTTTCTCTGACTCGGATGCTAGTTGGTGTCGGATACCGTGGAACCAAAGGTATTCGTGGTATTCGTGGTCTCCGCAAACTTGTTAAAGTAAAGTCTCCATCCTACCTTCTCAGAGATTTCACGTATCTCGAAATGCCGCTAAAATCAGGTTTTCTATCAAGTTCCATCACTGTTTCATTTTCTCTTCTCTTTGCTGGCTGTGAAGAAAGCTTAGATTCGTACAGATTGGAGGGCTACGTGAGAGTGTTCTGATATTTTCCTTGCGAGAGTCTGACAATGTTGTTTGTTTGTTTTGGTGTGAGATAGAGAGTGAGAAAAGCAAAAGGAAGAAAAGAAAGGTTATGGACTGCAAGTGAACGCCTGCTCTTGGCTCTTCTGGAGGAGGAGGTGATGACCAAAAGTGAAGAACTCTCGACACCAACTCTATCTCTCTGAACTCTAAACTCTCTGAACTCTATCTCTCTAAACTCTCTCTATCTCTCGGGTCTGTCTAAAACGTAAAAACTTATGGATATGTAATAGACAAAACAAAAAAAATTCATTCTGCTCTCAGTCTCAACAGCTGAAAAGAATATCAAATCACAAAATGACTGAATCAGTTCATCCATCTATGAAAATTTGACCAAGACTCATAGAATATATATACACATGCATTAAAAAAAATATGAGTACATGTATATGACTGTGTAAAGGAATGAATATGTGAGATGGAAGAGGGAGAGAGACAAATAGAAAGGAGGATGCATGTGATGGGTGGTGCAAAAGAGGCTTTTAATGGAATGCTTTGAGGACTTAGTTAAATAAATTATATTCAATGTGATCATGGAGGGATGGGCCAAATTTCAAAATTATAATGTTAATTTTCCATGATGTTATAAATTCAATCACCAAATCCAAGATACCATCCAACATAATCATGGTCATTATATAACTAGTCAAAAGGGTTTTAAGAAAAAATAAGTAAAATATTATATGCTTAGGGATTTTCAATTTAATTGCATATCTAATATCTTCATGTAATTGAATCATGATCACATCCATGTTCTTCTTGATAAGTAAATACATGCACCACACATATGTGCGTGTATATATGCTCATGTGTGAGATTTGGACTTTAATTATGTGTTACCAAAGGAATTAAATAACTACTAGTTTTTCAATTTGGTCCCATAAGCAACCAAATAACCCACTCGTTCTTGGCTCTAGTGATGTAATTTACGCTTAATATGCTCATAGATAGATTAATAGGGCTTCTTTGCAAAATGTCTTGTAACCAGACTATCAGTGGATAATATATAGAATGAGAGAGTTCATTAATCTCTTTATGACTGTAATGATCACATCATTGAGCTACTATATATATGATTATATATGATATGAATGTGTAGATTATTATGTTAAATTACTAAATTAGTAAATTGACAACTTTTAATTATTACTAATTTTTTATGTTCTTTTCTATAAAAAAAACCATTTGCATGTATGTATTTGTCTGTTCACTGTTCCAAATATTTTAAGTCTAGAATGAATTTTAGACAGGTTAATTGTAAGTGATAATCTCTGTCATATCTCGAGAATTGCGAAGATTACCTAACAACAATTTTCCTTTTTATAAATCTGTATTATCTTTTCATGTCTCTTTTTTTTTTTTGTTAAACATTATCTTTTCATGTCTCATGGTGACTTAACGATCATCGAAATGATTACAAATGCATGGATAAGAAAAAGTCTCTAATTCCATCGACTAAAACACTAACAAACTATATATAAATCTTACACCTAATGAAATTTTGGTAAGCAGTCCATTCATATCTACTTTTTCCCCTTTAACTCTTTTCTCTTTGTAATTCTCTTTGTTATCAAAGTAGTCTTTTCAATGACAAAAATCTTACAATTATAAGTCTTGATCATTTCGAAGTCCTTCTAAAAATTATTGTTTCTTTAGAATATAGCAAAACTTAGCATCGTTTTGTTTGTTAAAGTATCAAGTTGGTAAGAGTAACATAAAGAACATTCATAATATTAAAATGTATGGGAGATAATTTCTTTATATAAATAGTTATAGGGATTTTTGAACCAAAAATAAAATGAAGTAAGCAGTCACTATTATAAATATTACATTGTTTAAAGAAATTATGAGAACAAAAATTGGGTTGAGAGGAAGCAAAAAGAAATGAAGCTTATGCAGAAATAAGACCTATGTAAGCTGCTGAAAGAGAGAGTAAAGAGGATATAACGTATGCCATTGTTACTATCATTGGCTCCTTCAAACCACTGAGTCTAAGGTGATGATGAAATGGTACAGTCTTGAAAATCCGACGCCCTTTTCCCTTTAAGCGCTTAGTCGCCGAGTAATACACGACCTGCGAGCCAGGAACAAATTAATCTATCATCAGCAGCTGCGATTGTGATTAAAGAAAGAGAAGCACTTAGTAAGTCTATTCTGTTCTTTACCTGAATAATAACAGAAGAAGCTTCTAAAATTGCGACACCAGATGATATGAACAATGGAAAGAACATTCCTGAGCAAGCAGCCATTGCAGCCAAAGCTCCACCAAGAGCCAATGATCCTGTATCCCCCATGGAAACCGATGCTCTGTATCGATTGTGAAGTAGAAACCCAAAACAAGCTCCAGCCATCGAAGCTCCAAATACAGAAAGATCTGATCTCAAATTACAATTACAAGATTAAGAGTAGTGAGCCACAACAACCATCTTCACTTGGTATGCAATACCTTTCCAGATTTGTGAATCTTCTTAAGGTGAAAGTAAATGATTTTTTTTCTTTTTTGTAGTATAATCATTTGGGACTAACCAGAGCAAATTGGAAGAACCGCTATTGCCATTGCAACGAACGCCAAGGCAGCAATACCTCCTGCCAGTCCATCAAGACCATCGGTTGCTTTGACTAAGTTTCCCATAGAAACGAAGTAAAAAGATGTCAACAATAGGTAAAGTTTTCCCAAGCAAACGAGACCTAATGGTGAAGGCAAAGGAATCAACATTTTCCTGGAAAAATGTACAGAATCAAGAAGACGTTATATAAACTTCTGAATGACCCATTTTTTCAGGCTTTGAGAGAACTCTAGAAAGCTAATTTGCGGATTGGTTTGCACATAATCATGTAAATTACTTATTCTCATGTACATTCATATGAAAGTAGATACGCGAGTTACCGTCATATATGCGTTGTTCAGATTAGTTATAAGAGGCTATACATGCCATAAGGAGATGATATGCTTGCAGTCTCCAACCACAATGCAAAGCAAGTCCCAACCGCTCCCTGTGATGCATGCAGATGGGATCAAGTTAAGAGGATGGAGAAGCTTTGAAGCATAAGACAGAGAGGAAACTTTAGTTACTTAAATACCTCCAAAAGAAGTTGTACTTTAGCAGGCAAACCAATGTTATTCTCACTATAGAGGCTTAAGGAGTCATCAACTAGCCCAATCATTGCAAATGCTACAGTTGCAGCTGCTGCTCCACAGACTTCGATGGACGAAAATTTAGTCAAGGCTATTGCAACAGCAACACCAATTGGAACAAAAAACAACCCACCCATTGTCGGGATTGTTGGTCTACGGTTATGTGGAACTGGCCCTAGCGTCCTAATTGGCTCATGCACTTTCAATCTGTCTACAAGCGGGACAAAAATATAACCGGCTAAGGTGACTAAAACCGCTGATATGAAGAAAGGCAGGCTTAAGAAATATGGAGGCAAAGGCAGTCTAACAATCTTCCAAGCAAAAGAGTCCATCAATATAAGCAGCAGTGACAAAAAAGCCAAAAGCCCCAAATTAATCCCATATCTGATTCTGCATAAGACGAAACAACGCAATGTCAAAACATTGTAAGTTCACAAGAGAACACTTTGCTATGACATCCACTAGAAAGAATCTCTAAAGTGAACAAATCACCAGAGCCTAAGTTCATTCACTTGATACTACACACACACATTCTAGTGAATTCAATCCCCACTCCAAATGGATCAATGGAAACAGACATATCGGTAGAGGGGATTCAATGGATAGTAGCAGTAAACGATGTGTCATGGCTTAAAAATCTGAAACAAGGAAACGTGCCTGTGCTTTTTGCGACCTCTTGGAAACTTTCCAAGCTTTTGTGCAGTTGTTTCAGTAACTACATTCAACGCGTAATCCCCATCGCTCTCTTCGCCTTCACTCGACGAAATCGAATATGTAGCAGTGAATATGTCAATGTCACCAGAGTAAAAATCAAATGAATCCTATTAAGAAAAAACAAAGAACAGGGGAAGTCTCAACTTTGATACAAGACATAGTAGTAGTCAAAAACCATATCTGTGAAAGAAGAAAACTCTAGGATTTTACAAAATTACATCATCAAATGCTCTAACTGAGACAGAGCTATGTCTCATGCTATTGCTACATCCATGTCTCTGCAAGCTCGCTGCAATGAACTGCATAAAATAGCAGAAGCGATCAAACATGTCAAATACAAAATCAAATTGGGCATCTCTTAATCACGAGTTCAAAGATTCAATATTTGATAAAGATACAGAACGCTATGGCCATATCAATCAATCAATCAATACATGTACCGTACCTTGTAGGAAGAGGGAGATCCAGATTCGACGCGAGGACGTGTAACTGAGAGAGGAGGAATTGATTCGAGAGATCGAAACGGATTTGGATGATGGAATCGGTAAGAAGTCGGAGTTATCAAGGAGAATCTCATTGCATCGCTCAGAGTCAGAGAGATACTACTGTTACGAAAGGTGGGTAATTGAAATTAGTGAGAGAAGAAGAAGAAGAAGAAATGTGGCAAAACGTAAATGGCGTCGTTGTTGAACAACACAAGAAGAAGAAGAAACGATTTGGGTTCAAGTCTTTGGTTCTCTATGATTGGTGTGACTCAATAACCTTTTCCAAATGTTTGATTTCAGATGTTTTTTTGTTTTTTGTATTTTGTTTAGGTCGGCAAATGTATTATTAGAGGCTACTATTGTAAATTCCATGCTAGTTCGGTTACTATGGTTTGGGTTTATGTATATTTTTGGTTTGATTCGGTTTTATTTTCGTATAATTTTGGTTTAGTATTCGGGTCAAATTTCTGCCGACCCGACCCAATTGTTAAACCGACTTTGAATCGAAAACTTAGATAGTCAGGATTGTTTTGGTTCGGACCGATCAGTTTGGACTAAGACCGCATGCCTAGCTTAACAAAACTGATGAAGGTTTGAATTGAGGACAATTGAACCGGTTAGGGATGCTATAGCTATATGATGGAGACTTAATATACATGCAACGCAGAAAATTAACACCAACTGATGAGAAAATATACAAGCAACTTGATATGTTGTTTGTTTTTAGTATTTCAAATTTCTCCATACACAATTATCAAGTGTATGAATAATGCTTCTTAGACGGTATGTTAGTTTATGTGATGCATATTGAAGTTACTAACATGTCATGTCATCTATTTACGACGGTATATAGACCTCTTTACCTAAACATATGGATCATAATTATGATTTATTGTCTAGGTGCATCTTTAACTCCATATAGATATTTCTTTAGTTAGTTGTTACATCCAACTATTTTGAGTTCTATTAATGGAAGTATATAAGGTTGATATAGACATGTTTCAGAACATGGGGAAAATATCTCATTAATTATAATCAATTCCTTTAAACTTGAAAACGCTTTTTAGCCACTAACTTATTTTTCAAATCTAGGTGCTTCGATCTACACTAGAAGGAGCTAATGGTTTCCTCTCGGAGAATATATGGAAAATGCATATTATATAGAATTCTTAAAATCTTTCTTTAAAAACTATATCAAGAAAGCATATATCATAGTCACATGACCCCCAAGAAACACATGAACAAAAAGTCTTCGAGGTAGGAATTATCTTAACTGCCAACAACATCATTCAATTACTCTATCAGTCTCAGTGGATCATCTCTAGATTGATCGCGACATCTATTTTTATAGAATGTGAGCTTAGCTGCCATTTGTCAACAAGTCACGAGAAATGTTTCCTTTCAAGTTGTATAATTATTTTTTCAACATAAACTGATCAGAAGAATACTCATTAAAGACTACCAAAGCATAAACGCATAGAAACGATTTCTCGAAAACATTACGTTACATAAGTTATACGGGAACCGTTTCACATATACTATAACATTGTTATGACATTTTACCATTGAAATAATGATATGAAGAATAGATATTAGTTTGACCCAAATAAGGAAAGAGAACAAAAAATAATAATATTCAAAGAGTTAGTGGAAGTAATAACAAAAATAGCACAAAGCATGAGTGGTGTGACTCATTACTATATAAGCCTCTTATTTAGAAAAAGATATCACAGTAACCGACATTTTAATTCTAACCCTAAAATCGGATTCTCACATGTCTGAAAAGAGAGACATCTCACGGATGTCACTAACTTCATCTCCTTTTTGCTTATAAGTTTTTTTTTATTTTCTTTTCTGCATTTTCTTATAGATTTTTTTCACATAGTAATAATAGTTGTAAGACGTGTCTAACGCGTGTTCTTGTGTTATTGCGTATATAAATAAAGTCCTAACGGGATTAGCCACAGAGAAAGAGCTAAAACTGATATTTTACTTTCATGAGGAAAATGAAGGGTGAGTTCAATGCTTTGATGGCAATAATGTCTCTACTCTTAGCCTTCTCGTTTGTCCATGGAGGAGGAGAGTCTGGACCACCTGCTAATGTAGCCGCTACACCTAGTAGTCCAACCGGAGGTTCTAGTGGTTCAAGCGGCTCGGCTCATGGACCTAATTGGGGATACAGTTGGGGATGGGGTTCAACTCCAGGAGGTGGTTATGGCTATGGTTCTGGTTCTGGTTCGTCACCAGAAGGAGGAGGAAAAGGGGGTGGATTCGGGTTTGGTTCGGGTTCGGGTTCAGGAACTGGATTTGGGTCTGGCTCCGGAGGAGGAGGAGCCATAGACGGTGGTTCTGGCCAAGGAAGTGGGACTGGTTACGCTGGCGAAGGTGGTGGCTCAGGCGGTGGGAATGGTGGTGGATCACCAGGTCGTAGAGAGAGGAGCCAACACCGTTAAAAGAAGCTTTCTTGATATATTACCTTAACACCATCATACGTGATACATGCATAATATGATCATAAGACTAGAAGAAGGAAAAAGAGATATTAGCAGCTTACTTAATTAATGCATAAATAAGGATCAAAAGAATAAGTAGGTGGGCTTTAATTACCGCTGTACGTACTTTGTATTATAACTAAACCTATAATATATTGTGTTCTTGCGCCAAACCTAGTATGTTCAAATTTAATACTTGACGATGATGATCATATTACAAATAGTGAAAATAAAATGTAATTCTAAAAATGGCATATTATATATTATTTATGGTAAATAATTATTCAAACTTCAAAGTCGTATGTAAGTGAAGATTTAGAATTAGACGGAAGAAAAAGGAAAGCTGGTTGGTCGATTCAATTCCATTACATTTCCATCCATGGTCCATCTAACAACAAATAAAACCAAATTGGTTTAAGCCCATAATTCTGGGCCCAATAAATGGAGTAGATACATTTCGACTTGGAGAGAGATTTAGCTTGAACTAGTATTCGTATGATGTGGAGAGTTTGAGTCTTGGCTGATCGGTTTGATTGAAAATGAAAAGAATGCATCAGTTGGTGTATTGTGCTACAAAGTTGTAAAATAGAAGTAAAGTATCGAACATTTTGGTAAGATTGGTCCTTAGTCCAATGTCCAATTCGCGAGGCCCATTTCATTTTTTCTTCGCCACAACATCAACGGTCACAACATATACATAAATATACTATATCAAACACAACTTTCACCGACCCTTTTAATTCTATTTTTTTTTGCCTCTACATTTATTTTTCTTTTTGGCTAATACTAGAAGTGATAAGAACTATACACCTACTATATTAAAACTATTCACCGAAAAGATTGATCAGAGAAGACGAGTGATGATAGAGAAGAACACCTTTCATCAATGTGAAACAGTTGTTACAAAACTATTAACGTTAACGATCTAACTAATTAGCTTATATATGCTAATTAGTGTTTACAATATTGAACCAACATTTAAACCGAAAATCTATTCTGAAATCAATAACCAGAATAAACCAAGTACCAAGTATCCTAATATACTATATTTTTTTTCTCAGTTTACAAAAACAACTGAGTTCAAGTTAGTGGTAACGATCAAATAAAACTCGCAATTGAAGCGTGTATCTATGGCTATACCAAGTGAATATGCGAACCAAGTAGTGAGGTAAGACTTCATGGATGGAGAGTTATGTTGTTATCTCCACTAGTATATTGATTAGGGTAGAGAATATAAGCAACTAAGCAAGTAAAAGCGTACACGTCTGCGGATTAGATGTATTCAGTCTCTTGAAGAATTATTTAGGGTTCGTAAAAACTGGTTTGAGTTTGATTGATAATAACAAACTAAATGTAAAAACTTATTCGAAAGATTGAAAAAAACTTTAAATTGCGTTTTTTATGTGGGTCAAGCAAATATTTACCCTTTCGTAATGCAGTCAAGCAAAAATTAGCTTTCATTAATGAACATATGACTTTTTGAGGAATTTGAATATGTAAGATCCCATTTTGTTTTTTGTTATACGTAAGATCCCATTTCAAGCAAATGGACTACTAACTAGGCACATATATTCACTCTAGCCAGGGCCTAGGCAGGCTGGGGAGAAAAATAATTGGTCGAAACTTAAAAGGAAAAAACACTTAATAAAAAAAGAAAAGAAAAAAGAAGAATAGAAGATACTTATAGAACAGTGGGCTTTTGAGGATTTGTGTAGTTGGAGTTGACAACCAAAAGAAGGATTTGCAGTTGGAGAAATGACAATGAATCTTTGTTTTTGTCTGCAAAACCATTTGTGAAGAAACAGACAAAAACACACTAGCTATATAGCTTTTAGTGATTGCGTGTTTACTATGTTTTGATTGATTTGTGGGATAAATTCTCTTACAATCATCATCATGCAAAAAATGATAGTATTAGCTAAAATAAAAAACAAAGCTATAGTAGTTAAATTTATGACAATGATTAAATATTGGACTAACATCATTTTAGTTAATTAGCTACATATTTACCAAATTTAAGTAACTTGTTAAACCATGCGAACAAACATTAACGTTTCAATGTTATGTCAATACTTGTTGATCACTTACGACTAGATTATTTGTAATGCATAAGTCACATGACATGAAAATTCCATAATTAGTCTATGGTTTAAACTATGAAACTTAATTATTCCATTCGTCTGAACCCTCATCATAATTTTACCCTTTTACACAAAAATGAGGTTATCAAGTTTGGGAGGTTGGAGACAGAAGATGGAAACAGTAATGATGGATGCAATCGAACACTTTGGTCCCCTTCAAAACTTGGATACACACCATTTTGCAATCACATGGCTCTATATATTTATCTCTATATCTCTGAAAAATATTACTATTTAATTTAATTTACACACTTTTGTAAACCCATATTTGATGAAAAATGTAATCGCAAAATATATATAATAATCGTAAAATCATAAATCATATATACATAATAGCTAAAGATTATTTGTTTGTTTCATACCGACAATTAAATTACAATGCCATACAAACAAAATTATGTGTGATCATGAGATCACCATTTTGAGTTTGTCGATCCATTTCATATAATCTCAAGAATTTGACGCACCAACACCACTTCGCATTCACATGAGCTCCCATTGTGTTCTCTAAGAATCAAACCGATCACATGTTTAATTGATATGACTTACGAAAAGAAAAAAAATTAACATAGAAACGAACGAGTCGTCAAGCATGTCATCATTCGACAATTACATGCGCATGAGTCTTATCAAGTACCGCACATGTATATTAAAATCATTATTGCTTAGAAAGTACAACTTAATCAGTTTTGTCCTAGTTTATATGTAGATGCAGTTTAGGAAGTACAACTTAATCAGTTCTACCCAAAATATAATTAATTGATATTGTCCGAACCCAAACAACTTTAATAGGTGCGCCTAGCTACTGAAAACAACAATTACGTACGTTGATTAATACTTATGAATGTCTACGAGAAACGGCCCGATGCATTATAGCCATAAGTTTCAATTCAAATAAAAATCCTACTCTTACGTACACGTGCTAAAATTAAAAAGGAGAGGATTGGATAATGAGTTCATATTTGGACACCACTAGCTGCTATAGCCAACAATGTGGAACAATAAGGGAAAGTTAAATTTGCCTCATTGAAAAAGTAAGTGTTGTTTCTAATGAATTGGCCACACAATTTCTTAAAAGAAAATAACAGCATAAAATAAAGGGCATACTCAATTATATAATAAGAAGCATTTGCAACTGCAACTTCATTTCGCTATCTTGAGATTCAATTGGCTGAGCTTTTTTGGGTCCCCATTGCCATTGGTCCTCGACCTATTAATGGAACATTTGCTCTCACAATTTGTATGCGAGCGAGTGCGGTCTATGTCAAGTACAAATTCTTATACTCGTGCATGTAGAAGATAATCCACTGCATTGCATGATCAGGATTGTTATTGTGTCATTGATTGATACTCTTTTAGTCTTTAGACATATGTCGATATAACATTGGCTATTCAATCAGTTAAACCAATCAAAACAATTAATATTTATATTATAATGAACAAATGATACTATAATATGCAAACGGATAGGTAAAAAATAATTATTATCATATTTTAATTTGATTGTTATATATGAGAATATGAATCAGTATGGTCTAAATTAGTGAATGCAATTTGATTGTTACATATGCGAGCGAGTGCGGTCTATGTCAAGTACAAATTCTCATACTTGTGCATGTAGAGGATAATCCACAGCTTTGCATTATCAGGATTGTTATTGTGTCATTGATTGATGCCCTTTTAGTCTCTAGAAATATGTCGATATATATAACATTGGCTAACTAATCAGTCAAAAGTCAAAACCAATTAATATATATTCATATTCATATTGTTTTTTATTCATATTATAATGCACAAATGATACTGTAGTATGCAACTAGATAAGTTAAACCAAAAAAAAGAAAGAAATCTGATAATCATATGTTGATTATCTGAGAATATGAATTGGTATAATATTGTTTTCAACGTAACTAAAGACTAATCACACCTCTTTCACTATATAGACTGTGATAAATAGTAAAATTAGAAAATTATTTTTACTCTATAATAAAACTTTAGTGGGGTTGGATTCATGTTACGCCTAAACTTTATAATGTTCACTCTGTTCATTTGAATGTTTTCATTGTCATTTAGTATTTTCATTAGAATAAGAAATTAGTATTTATAAATATATTAAGCAATCCTTAAAATCAACAGGTCGTCGTTAGACCAAAGAAAGTGATGAATAATTGTTGGCCGATAAATAATGTAGCCGATGTTGACAAAAAAAAAAAGCCAATTTGATCAAAATTACAACTTTTAACCGCTTAACAAACCATTTTTTAACTAATGCAATAGCAAAAGCGGGTCTTCTCTTGTCTGGTTTTGAGGTTTGAGACTCTGTTTCTGTTTTATGACAGTGGTTTACAAAAAAAAAAAAAAAAAGACCGCTTAACAAACCAAATTTTTAGGGCATTGATTTTTTTAAAAACTATTATAATAATTTGAAAAAAAAATATATATAAGTACTACAAAACCATATCAATTCTATTAAATTCTTATTGTATGAGTTGATAACTAAAAACTACTCAGTTTGATAATTATTGAAGATGAATGCAAGACGCTAGTACCCAAAAAAGTTGATAATTTTGGTGCCCTTACAATAGTTGGTAGGTCCAAAGGATTTTGCAAAATCATTAAGGATTTTTTGATAGTGAGAGACTTCTCAATGCTCATATATACTTTTTCTCTATCACTCTCAAAATTTTAGGGATATGCTCCTTGATTTTGGTCTTCCCATTGTCAAATGGCAGATTTGACCAAAATCCAAAACCTCCACTTCTTACATCTCATGTTGGAGACACATGGAAGTCAGGGCCAAAAAAGGCCATCATCATGAGAAAACGAAAATATAAACGATAGCTGACGAAAAATGTATAATCTCACTGACCAAGAACTCACTCATATGAAGCAGCGACTTAAGTCTGTTTTTTCTTTCTTTTTAATAAAAAAACAGCGAGTTAAATGAATTGGCATAGAAGTTTATACATACATAAGCAACACAAAAAAATGAAACAGATCATAATTAGCTACTTATTTGATAACTTTATATCGTATAAATCGCAGAAAGAGAAAATGAGCTAGGTCTTTGGATAGTGGTTAGTCAAACAATAAATATTTTGACATATGTATTCTTACGAGATTATGTGTGTAATAGTTTGATGGAGACTCCATTGCCCTGCAAGTTGGAGTCACTGCACGCGGGTTTAAATCATACGGTGGTGATAATACAAGTATTGTTTACGTATGTTATAGGTATCTATGGTTACTTTTGTTACCTAGGAAAAGTCAAATCAACTTACAATAACGCATGAATGTTTTCTTGGTAAAAGAGTCACATCCGGAGATTATAGTATCGTTTACGTATATTATAGGCATTGTTTAATTATATGCATAGTATATATATATTTATAATACACAACAAGTATATACTAAACTTTTTATAAAAATAGTTACAGCTTAAAACCTAAATGAACCCATAGTATTGAGAACCCATAGTATATGGATGGGGAAGGGTAGCCGTACTTAATACAGTAGTTGTATTTATTTTGTTGTTGTTGTGCAGGACACGAAGAACATGTGTTATGAATCTAGAAGAGTTCAGTGGATTCTATCTATCATGTACGAGTTAGTACAATTATTAAACGAAAAAAAAAAATTCAAGAAAAAGGCAAAAACAATTATAAAGACGAATTTTCATATTACTATATACATGTTTCCGGAAGATAACTTTTAAATATATGGGTTGCTTGAATATCAATATTGGTATATTAATTAACTAGAAGTATTCTCATGAGGAATCCGAAAAAGAAGAAGAAGAATTATGCCTCGTCCAACTTCATTAGAAAAGAACAAAATTTGTATTAATTTATATGATATGTACACGATACACACTTTTTAATGATAACCACTTATGGAAATGGCATATATTAAGATCTTCCGCAACTATGGCGTAAAGAACTTTGATGATAAGGAGAACAAAACCAAAATATACACCATACACACATTTCTCATTACCTCAATATAAATATAATATTATTACTAGAAAATATTCGAGCTAATCAATATACTGTGTCAAGTCACAGTTTTTGTTGAATTCCAAGAGTCAACTTCTTTTTTATTGTCTTTTTAGCCTACAAACTACTAGAATCAATTTTGATCTTCACTTTCTAATACCTTTTTTGCACTCAACCATTTTGTATTTCCATCTTTACATAATATTCTTTGAAAATATATAGATAAAAAAATATGAGTAAGAATTGGTCACCATGATTACATAATGTTATCACACTTTTAGTTCAACATTGATTTTAAAATATGGGTTTTAGATTAAAACAAAATCTTTGAGACCCACAAATTACACCACATTGTCAGTCCCTAATGTTTCTGATCTAGTATAAACTATTTAACACATTCCCAATTCACACATTTATCATTTATCTTTACACACGCAGTTTTGTTCCATACATTATAAAAATAATTCATTGATTTGAGAATATATGATTTTCTAGCTTATTCCTCTATTTTATATTTGAAAAGTAAACAAGTATTGGTGAAGCAAATGTAGTTATCGAATTTTTCATATCTTAAGATGGGAATCAACTATATATGACATTCACTTTCTATCAACTTTTTGTGGTGGATCGGTTTCGTTCTCATTTCTAAGATGTTTTTGAACATTTTTTTCTTTCTTTCTTTCTTTATTCTCATTCCAACAAAATATAGTGATTCCGTCGTAAACAATTGTCTCTTTGACAATAACAAGAAAGAGATTCAAATACTCAGAAGCTAGACCAAATTTAGCAATCGAGCTGTCAAGCATTTTCTTTTGTGTTGAAACAAATTGTTCCATTCAAATTACCAGCTAGAGAACTCGTGAACCAGTTTCCTTCACGGATCCAACCTTCCTATCTACTTTTTCATTTACTTTTATCTATTGTGATAGCCGGATTTGCATCCGAGTATGCTCTCCTTAGTGCTCTCCTACGTTAAATGGCATGTTAAGTTGTTAACCATTCACAAAACTCCATAACTATAAATCTTTTATATTATTATCATTATAGAAAACGTGGTGAAATCTTACAAAAAATAAGTTTTTTTAATGGATATATTTTCGGAGAAAAATGCGAAAAACTTCCATTTTAACTTACCTAAAATAATTTTCTTTTTGGCAACCTAACGTAGATACATAATATATACATATCTACTCATGTAATTATCTCTCTATATCGCAATTTTAAAATTGTATTAAGAAAACCTAGTAACCTACAATGCCATTTCTAGAAAATACATAAGAAAATAAGTCAGCACTTTTAGTTAAAAAAATGATATTTATCTATGGTACCTAACAAAAACATTTTTCTGTGTGCAAAACTAACAAAAACATATATAGAATGTATCAATTCATAATTTAAATACCGTCAGCGTATATAATTTTTGGGCATGTATAGGGTATACAAAATCAAACTGTTTTGGTAAGAAAAATGTATGTTTATTTACCATAAGTTAACTTGTAAAAATCAATAATGTTAGTATTCTTATATTTGTCCAATACTCATGCATGTTTTTTCAATGCAAACATATAAGAAACTATACGGACCACGTGAATATGGAGGCCTAACATAGAAGCTTTGAAGGGCAGTAATTAAGGACACTACCCTTCATCATTGTCCTCAAGGACCACTTTAACTGTTGGCTTTATCTTGTAAGATCCACCACCAAGATTCTGTCTTTGCCTTGTATAGTTTTCTGTCTCTCTTAATTTCTTTTCTCTTAACTAGGTTTTTACTTGAAGTCTTAATTGATGGAAAAAAATGAAAAAGCGAAATCCGCAATTATAATATTTTTACGTTATTTTACTGTGTGGTGAATGTTGTTTATTCCTACTTGAAGAACACAACTCCATGGTAAAGAAAAAGAAACATAACTTGATCACCAAAACTAGTCAATTACTTGTGTTCTTGTAGTTGCTTAGTATTTTAAAGGTTTTCAAAGACTTAATACGGTTCTTGATGCATAGTTAAACACATGGACAAATACACACACAAGAAAAAATTTCACATTGTTGGACGGTGAATGTGATCACGAGGAATGAATGGGTTTGACGCTACGTGCGTACCACAATCTCTAATGACACCTAACTACATAAATGTAATCCCGTGAGGCAAAACCTACTAAGCTAATCAAGACCCTAATTATCTTATGCTTAACCTTAAATAGTTAAGGGAAAACCAGAAAACATATATTACAGGTAATAAATAGATTCTAAATCCAACAAAAGAAGATCGGGTACATAGATGGATATATTTTGAATTATAATTAATATAGAGAAGATAGAAATATTCCTATAGAAAAAAGTTGTAAAAGGGGAGAGAAAGCAGTTTCTACGTTAACCCAAACTTGTAAAACACACGTGGCCCAAATGGCATTATGGGGACATTTCATGCATGAAACCGGACCGTGTATGTTCGACGACCCACTACTAAAGCTGTCATTTGGATCATACCTAGTCCTATACTTAACTAGAATTATCGTTTAATCTTGTGTGTGTTATAACCAGATCAGATGAATCATTTGTGAGGATCTGTACCAAGATAATCCCCCGGCTATCGCTATAGAAAACATGCATATATCAGAGTTTAGTGTCATCAAGGTTTTCTCAGTCACATAGTAAAAAAATTGCATATCACCTAATATGGGTTATCATTCAGAGTCCAAAACTGTGGGTTTCCCTATTGAAAAATAACGACAAAAAAATATTGAATCGTTTGGACCCAATGTCACTTTTTTGCATGTGCAAGGATTTAACTGATTCTTATACCGTTTGGTTTGGTCATATTGGATTAATATCCGTTTACGATAATGTGCTAGTCCTTCACAACAAATATGGCAAGCGAAGAACGAAAATCACTTGAATGTTTTTGTTTAAGTCATTTCTACAGTTTAAAAGTAAGCTCGGCACAGAAATATTGTTACTACGAAGAATACTTTATTTTCTTGTAATATTTATAGAGTTAAAACAAACACTAATTACAAACACAACAAGAATATACCCTCAAGCATAATTGTCCATAGTGAAAATTAATAAGGACAACACTGAAAATAGTATTAAAAAAAGGAGAGAATGTAATAATTAGCATCATGCCATATTTGAATTTGTTTAATACTCCATATGCTAAGTATATATTATTACAACTAAAACTATAATTTAACTGGAAGGAGTTAAAAACAATTTCTCCAAAGAAAAAGAATTTTTTTTTTTTATAGATATATGTTTCGAAACATCATCTATGATAATAAGTCTCTATAAAATCTTATTCAAGGAAAATTTCCCTGGTTGAGAAAACATTATCACTGAAACACACGATCTGATTGTTGCTATTTCAATCTGTTTTGCATTATTTCTAGTGTGAAACAGAATTTATTTGTCTGCTTTAACTATCTAATTAGTATTTTTGTTCTTTCCATGTCGTGTCAGATTCTCTGATTAGATGTTTTTTTTCGTGTGTCAATCCTCTGATTAGATGTTTACGCGTAATTAAAGATTTTAATCTTTTCTAATCAAGACAAACGAACGGTCTATATGTGCTTTCCAGGGAAAATTATCAAAACACTAAATCAAGACGCTAAAAAATTAATAATTACAAGAAAACTAACCTGGACAAATCAACTAATGTGGAAACCTGTATTGGTCCAAGTATCATCATTACTTATGAGTTATGAGCTAGCTGTTCAGGTAAGAATCTAAAAAATTGTTTTTTTCTAGTAGCTGAATCGCCCAATACATTTTGGTTTTACCAAAGAGTTTTGATTTTGAAAATGCATACCGTAAAGTATTTTTGTTAGATACTTAACGAATACTAGAATTTTTACTTATCTTCTTTATACCTTTTGGCCCTTTAAAATTCTATTCTGACCATCTTTTCTTTTTTTTCTCTTACCTGGTCCATTTCAGGATTCCTGTAAATAAAATCACCAAAATTTTCCAATAAATCACACATTTGTGTACATATATATATTGGACTCAAATGCTAAGTAAATGGATATCCCACCAGAGTCACAATCTCATCAAGTCCCATTACCACATTGCGTCCTTCTTCATCTTCTTCTTCCTCTCTCTCTAAATTTCATATCTTTACTTCCTGTCAAAAGCATTAACCTCTGAGCATTGCTTGCTGTAAAATCTCAATGTCTGCCACTTAAACACATCTTACCAAACGTGAAACTCAGCTTCTCTTATTTCACCCTCTTAATCATTTTCTTGAGCCTTCTTGTTGGGTTTTTGCAGGCATTAATGGTGCACTAAGCGCAAAACAGTTAAAACCTTCCCCTGCAAAAACAAAAATTCGTTTTATTTTTCCTTTCTCCTTTTCAGAAAACGATAAGAAATGGGTCAGAGCAAGTTGGTGTTGTAAAAGTCAGAAGCAACGTGAGTAAGAGAGAGAGAGAGACAAAAGCAAGAAAAAGTTAGTTAAACTTGTGAAACTATTGTCACAAGTTTCATCACTATATTTATAACTAACCTTTGTTGAACCACAACACAAGAACGATGCCAATCACTTGCACAAGAAACTTCTTCAAACGATTCTGTGTCGAAGAATACAATATGGACACATTCAAACAGAGCAGCTTCCTCTCTGCTGATCTCTTACCATCTCTTGGAGCTAGAATAAACCAATCAACTAAGCTCCGTAAACACATCATCTCTCCTTTCGATCCACGTTTCAGGTGTTGTACTTCTTCACAACTCTTTCTTGCACATTTTCGCGTTCTGGTCTTTTCTGTTCTGTTCTGTTTTTGCTTTGTTGTCTTCTTGAGTTGTGGCTCACTGATGAATTCAGGGCATGGGAGATGTGGCTGGTCATTCTTGTGATTTACTCTGCTTGGATTTGTCCTTTTGAGTTTGCCTTCATCACCTACAAAAAAGACGCGCTTTTCATCATTGACAACATTGTCAATGGCTTCTTTGCCATTGACATCATTCTCACCTTCTTTGTTGCTTATCTTGACAGCCACTCTTATCTTCTAGTTGACAAACCTAAGAAAATAGCTATAAGGTAAGGAAAAAGTACATAAAACACTGGTACGGTTTTTAAGCTTTCAAAGGAAGTAGGTTTTTCCTAATTACTTACTTTTCAGGTACCTTTCTACTTGGTTCGCCTTTGATGTCTGCTCAACAGCTCCATTCCAGTCACTGAGTCTTCTGTTCAATTACAATGGAAGCGAAATAGGATTCAGAGTTCTTAGTATGCTAAGGCTCTGGCGTCTCAGACGAGTCAGCTCGCTATTTGCGAGGTTCATTTCCAATACTAAATCATTTACTTTCAAGTTTAAAAGAGTCACCATTTTAAAGAAGCAGCACAAATATTAATATATTTCCCTCATTGTTACTTTCCTTCAGGCTTGAGAAAGATATCCGCTTCAACTATTTCTGGACACGTTGCACAAAACTCATTTCGGTAAGTCTCAAAAACAGAGGAAAATGTTCTAAAAACAGAGAAAGCTCTTTTTTTTTGCATCTATAAATCTTCTGGCTGATGAGGTATAACTTACAATTTTATATATCAGGTCACCCTTTTTGCAGTACATTGTGCTGGATGTTTCAACTACCTCATTGCAGATCAATATCCTGATCCAACAAAAACATGGATTGGAGCTGTGTACCCAAATTTCAAGGAAGCAAGCGTATGGAGTAGATATGTTACTGCTCTTTACTGGTCAATTACGACATTAACAACAACAGGATATGGAGACTTACATGCTGAGAACCCCCGGGAAATGTTGTTTTTTGTATTTTTCATGCTCTTCAACCTGGGTTTCACATCTTACCTGATTGGTAATATGACCAACCTTGTGGTTCACTGGACTAGCCGCACCAGAACCTTTGTAAGTTCAATCACTTCCTTTCGTCTTTGCAAGTTTAACCTGCAAAAAAAATTTAGTCATAATCATAGGTTAACATATGTCAAAGAAGGTCACTAAGCTAGATATATATGTGAAGAGTACAACAAAATGAAGTATTTATTTGTTCACTTAAACTAATAATAGATCTTTTTCTTTCAATTCAACAGAGGGATACTGTTAGAGCTGCTTCAGAGTTTGCATCAAGAAACCAACTACCACCAAACATACAAGACCAGATGCTATCACATATTTGCTTAAAGTTTAAAACAGAGGGACTGAAACAACAAGAAACCTTGAATGGTTTGCCGAAAGCAATTCGGTCCAGCATTGCAAATTATCTCTTCTTCCAAATCGTTCAGGATGTCTACCTCTTTCAAGGAGTTTCTCGCAACTTCCTATTTCAGTTGGTAAAACACTCATTTGTAAACTTCTTCTTGTCCTTTTCTTTTTCTATGTACCGTTATATTTTTTCATAAAACTAACCAAATAGATATACCTTTTCCTTTCTGACCAAGGTTTCAGATATAGATGCCGAGTATTTCCCACCAAGAGAAGATGTAATTCTACAGAACGAAGCTCCAACAGACCTTTACATCCTAGTCTCAGGAGCAGTGGTGAGTGAAATAAAATCTCAGTAACGGTACAGGAATGTGTAAGTAGCCTTTTAACATAATTACTCGTCGCTCCTGTGGTGATTGTGCAGGATTTTACTGTCTACGTTGGCGAAGAAGATCAGGTAAGCAAAGCAAATATAAATCACCAAAGTAACTTAACTGCTAGCTGAAGAATGAGAAATAACCAACCACATTCCTTACATTTATGCAGGTTCAAGGCAAGGCAGTTGTTGGAGATGCCTTTGGAGAGATTGGTGTGTTATGTTATACACCACAACCTTTCACAGTTAGGACAACCGAACTATCTCAGATACTAAGGATAAGTAAAACATCTCTAATGAGTGCTATGCGAGCTCATAACGAAGATGGACGTATCATAATGAACAACCTCTTCATGGTAAGAAAGCAAGATGACAATATATGGAACTAAGTTTATTGATGTCAGAGATATTTTTCACAACAATGTTAAATTAATAATGAAATTTGCAGAAAATTGGAGGGCAACAATCAATAGCAATTGATGATACAAATAACCAACCAGATGCACTTCTCCAAGAATGGCTTGGTGGTGGTCCAAAGACAGAAGAAGGAAATGCCAGTGATCAAAGACATGGACACAAATATTTACAACTGCATGATTCAGAAAATATCGCTTTTCAACATACGAGCCCAACTGAAACGACTAGAGATCGAGAACATAAGATAGAGATAGAAGAAGGGGAGAAACCAGATAAAGAAATTGATGGAAAAGTTTCCTCTAACGCAGATCTTACCTCATTTGAATTTCATTCACAGGAAACATATCCATATTGCAGATCCTACATCCCAATCAAACAACATGAAGCGGCAAAACCAAAAGATAAGAGAGTTACCATCCACTTGAAATCACAGGGAAAAGATTCATCGAAGCTGATAATCCTACCTGCTTCCATAGAAGAGCTGCTGAGACTTGCAGGTAAGATCATTTTTTTTACTCATTAATGCTCTTTAAAAACATAACTGAACATAAGAAGGAAGCAAAGTAAACAACAATAAGAAAACACAAGACGTCTCTCAATACAAAAGCTTCACTAAATAAACTTGGAAAACAATGCAGGTGACAAATTTGGATATGGAAGCTTCACAAAGGTCACCAATGCGGAAAACGCAGAAATAGACGATATATATGTGATTAGAGATGGTGATCATTTGTATTTTTATATCAATGAGTACCAAGTCATAGACTCCTAGCGTGACATTAGTAACCAATATTGCCATTTTCCATTGAGTATGTATGTATTTATATCTGCAGGCAATGTAATTTTTCACCAAGAAGACTCTACATTTTACTTAACTGGACAATGCTAATCACCATCAAAACAATTTTAATAAAATAAAACATTGATCGAAATTGACTTGACCAATCACAATCGATGAGGTTTCAACTCGACATATAATCAAACACTTGGCATTCAAGTTCACTACTAATGATTATATCTAAAAGGGAAACTAAAAATCAGAGATGAACCCAGATCTATACGGCTAATCTCATCTCCCAGATCGATAAACTTGACTCTAAAATCTTATTAAGTAACAAATCAAAACTAGATTCACAATACAGTATACTGTAAATGCAGAACTAAATGAAGAAACCATGACGAAACCTGGAAATTATCCGGCGAAACTTCTTTCAAATTGAGATCGAACACCTTTGTATCGCATCGATCTTCGATTCTCTGTAGCTGAAGAAGACTTGGAGAAGAAACAAAAACTGATTCTGAATCCTACATAGCGTTTCCGTAAAGCGGGAAGCGTATACAGTACATTTTTGCGTATATTATAAAGGTTCAATATTGGGCCTTATTGGGCTTATATGAGTTATTCCGGCTAGATTACTAATAATGAAACTGGGCTTAAGTTAATCATCAAAATAAACTTGCAAAGATACCATCCTATTTTAAAATATTCGTATTAAATATTTTATCACGCTGAGAGAATTTTCATTTCCATCAGTGAATAGAGGAGAGAGGAGGAGACATGGGTGCTGCTGAGAAGAAAGGCGCGGCTCGGGTTCAAAAGGATTCAGAGGATCTTAGTCGTCAACGGTTACAAGCCATTGTTCTAGCGGACAGCTTCACCACTCGATTCCGTCCATTAACCCTAGAACGCCCAAAGGTACTGTTACCGCTTGTGAACATCCCGATGATTGATTACACCTTAGCATGGCTAGAATCAGCTGGTATAGAGGAAATCTTCGTCTTCTGTTGTGCTCACTCGATGCAATTGATCGATTACCTTAAGAAATCTCAATGGTGCTCGTTGGTGAGAACGATTGTGTCGCACAAATCCACCAGTGTTGGAGATGCTCTGCGTTACATTTATGAACAACAGCATACAGAGACGTCTCAGATTCAGGGTGATTTTGTTCTTGTTAGTGGTGATACTGTGAGTAATATGCCCCTCGCTGAGTTGATTCAGCAACATAGGGATAGGAAGAAGAGAGATGAGAAAGCTATCATGACTATGGTTATTAAGAAGCAGTCTAGGCTAGGGATAGGATCGGATCAACTCTTTGTTGCGGTGGATCCTGTGACGAAACAGCTTCTTTATTACAACGAGGGAGATAACAACGGGGAGGTTTGCTTAGATAAGTCATTGTTGGATACCGGTGTTTTAGTTTGCAATGATATGCTGGATTGCTACATTGACATTTGTTCTTCTGAGGTGCTTAGTCTCTTTGAGGATAACTTTGATTATCAGCATCTTCGCCGTCATTTTGTTAATGGTTTGCTTGTTGATGATATTATGGGTTACAAGATTTTCACTCATGAGATTCAGTCGAGTTTTTATGCTGCAAGGGTTGAAAATTTACGGAGCTATGACATGGTTAGCAAGGATATTATTCAGAGGTGGACATACCCCTACGTACCTGATATAAACTTCAGCGGGAATCACCCTCTAAAGCTCGGTAGACGAGGGATATACCGGGTTTCTGATGCTGTTCAATCACGTTCTGCTGATATTGGAGCTTCCACTGTCATTGGATATGGCACAAAAATTGGTAATGGGAGTAAAATCTGTAAATCTGTTATTGGGAATGGATGTTCTATTGGATCCAATGTGGTGATACAAGGCTCATACATATGGAACAATGTTACTATTGAATATGGGTGTGAGATAAGGAATGCCATTGTCTGTGATGGGGTGAAAATCAGAGCAGGAGCTGTTCTGCAGCCTGGTGTTGTTTTGTCTTTCAATGTTGTAGTTGGGCAGGACTTCGTTGTACCTGCATACTCTAAGGTTTCCCTACTACAACAGCCAACTAAAGAAGACAGCGATGAAGAATCAGAATATGCTGACATTAGCAATGGGACGACACATCTTTTGTCAGGTGTAAATAATTTGCAAATGGAGTCCAAAACATCTGAACTTGATCCTGATGGAGCAGGTTACATATGGAAAGTATGTGACAGCGTTCATGATGCGGAGTGGAAGCATTCCATTGTACCAATCCCCATGGAGAAACTTGCTGATATGGCTCAGGCCATGGACGGTGATGGCATAGAGGATGGAAGTGTTGTCCCACCTTCTGGAGAGTTAAAATCTGATACTGATAGCATAAACACTGATGCAAATGATCCTAATGATGATGACTATGGCTACTTCGAGAGAGAGGTTAGGGAAACCTTCTTAAGGGCCATTGAAGAGGATAACAATGTGGACCATATAACTCCCTTGATTAACTCACTCCGATTTTCATACGACATGGCGTCTGCAGATTGTGCTGGAGCAATATTCTACTCTATGATGAGACTGGCTATGGATACTCAACATAACTCTACTAGTGAACTGTACAGAAACGCAACTAGTATAATCACCAAATGCAAGGGGGTTCTTGGGTTCTATGTAAAGCAAATTGATGAACAGATAGAGGTGATAATGAAATTCGAAGAGATGTGTCAGGAATCAGCAGCGTTGAGCCCTTTGTTTGTTCAGATTGTGCATTTTCTTTATGACAAAGACGTGGTGCAAGAAGATGCGATCTTGAGATGGGGGGAAGAGAAAGCAGGCGCAGACGAATCTGACAAAGTCTATCTCAATCAATGTGAGGCATTCATACAGTGGCTCAAGGAAGCATCTGAGGAAGAAGATAGCTGAATTGGTTCACATTTGTTTTCAATGGGTTGCAATGTTGTTATTTCATTAATACAGCCTATTTTTTAAGTTGATAAGTTACATTCTTAAGAGATACTTTATATTATTTACATTAACTAATAATTTTTTTAGAACAATTAAACGGATAGTTTAGCGAGATCTATCTTCATTTATATAATTAAAATTGCCTCGCTCCCATTTATGTCACATCTTTACTCTCTAAACCAAAAACCCTACTCTCTCTATCTCTCTCTCTCTTTCTCAGCAGCAATGGATGGTTTGATGAAACATAACCTTCTTAAAAGTTTCATCGTCTCTCTCATTCTCACTCTCGTCTTCTTCACCTCACCATCATCAACATCATCATCTCCGGATCAAGAAACAAGAGTATCTACACAAAAGACAGAAACCTATCTCAACAGCAACGAATCACCGCACCAACTCATCTACATCAAGAAAACGAAACCGTTCATCTTGAACCGGCGGGTGCAAAGAGACCACCACCACCATCGTCGTCGTTACAATCACCACTACTACTACTACTATCGTCATAGTCTTCGTCGCCGTGGTCTTCATCGAGGTGACTACTTCAAGATGATGGCTAAGAGGAGTAACGGCTTAAACCGTCAGGATGCATTCTCGGTTATGCTTCCCAAAGGATTCGTACCACCTTCCGGTTCATCTCCATGCCATAACCAGAACCCTAACTCTGCTACCACTCTCTTTTGCGATCTTTCTACACAACCTTAGAGATCCCTTCACAAACCGTACGTGAAACGATTTTGTTCCTTCTTCCCATGACCCTTTTGTAATTTTCATTTCTTTTATTACAATTCTTTATATATATATAGATATATCGGAATGATCGGTGCATTTTTGACTCTAGTAATGTATGAAAATAAATTGCATATATGTTCTTTTTTTTTATCATCAATTGCATATATGTTCATGTTTTATTTTGTTCATCTACTTTGTTTAATTTAAGGATTTTATCAAAAATACAATACTAGCATTCTAATAAAAATTACCCTACGTGCGGCAAAATTATTATATATTTTTTGTAAATACTAAACGTAATACAAAATTACAAATGAAGAAAAAGAGCATATTTGTCTCATATTTCAAGGTCAAAAACGCATAGTTCTGCGGGAAGAGCAAGGGAGTATATTTAGCCGATAGAATTGGAAATGAGCATGTGGATTTGCATCGTGAGCATAAGCTCTTGTTTCATGGCTTTTCTTTTTCTTCTTAGCTTCAGCTCCAATTCTTCGTACCGTTCACTCCAATGCATATATATTTGCATCCTAATTAACTTGGAGTTTATATATTTAAATGAATCCAACAATAGCTTTTTCATATTTCTTGAATTAGAGACAAAAAGAAAAAGAAAAAATTTGTTGATTCTAAACCGCTACTGTGTTATTGATTCTATGTCTAAGGGTCAAAGTTACTCAAATCTTTTCATGTAGGACAAGACGTCGATACAATTTTTTTTCTTGAGACATAAACTTTGTTTCTTTAATTATTTTAGAATATCCATATGTCAATTTGCTTGTTAACGACAACAATAATTTTTAAAACGATTGACCGACGTGATTTGGAATATTGAATTGAATATGAGATTATATATTTATCAAGCTTAAATAATTAAATTGTTTACATACATCCTAAACCAATCGCGTTATTATATTCTCGATACTCTTTTTCTCTAAAATAGTCTCGATATTACAACTTGAATCATCGCCAATATCAAAATTGTCCAATACTCCAAGCTCCTCTTTGCCTGAATGAAGAAAAAAAAAAACAGAGGATTAAATTATTATTATACATGCAGGTCCTTTCACTAACATTTATTCTCGTTTTGACCGCAATAATTCTAAGTTTTGACAAAAATAAACCATAGAATACTAAAGTGTACCTTAGTGGCAGAGGAAGAATAAGTGACAGATTCTGAATTCGCCGTTGTTGTTGACATTGTAGAGAATCCCAAGTTGTAAGCTAATGAACCATCTGGTCGGAATATACCGTAGTTTTTCTCCGAAGTAGGACCTGGTTTCATGTCCTCATTGAACAAGGCAAATATATAAACGTCGAGCCTTTCGCTCCGTCTCGCTGGAGTTCCTTCTCCGGCGAATTGCCTCATCATAAGGTTCCGGTTATAAGTGGCAGCATTCATAGGAGACGCTCCAACCTCTCCGGCGTCTCCTTTTGAAGGCCACCCTGTTTCCGCAACCCTAACTTCTATGTTACGGTACCCTAATTTCGCTGCCGCGAAAGCAACTGCGTCGACTTGAGCATACATCATGTTGTCGTAGTGTAGTCTCGTGTTGGGATCGGTCATGCCGACGTTACGGTTGAATAGAACGTAATCGATTGGGATCTCTTTAGGGTTATCTTTGTAGGCAAAGTAAGGGTAAGCATTGATCCAATATGGAGATTTCGTGGCTTCCAAGAAAGCTAGAAGTTGTTGCATCACTGAGGATACCTCCGGCTTGAAACTTCCGGCTGATGGAGGATATGATTCGCCGAGGACGGCAAGAGAGCTTGGAGACGAGACTTGAATGTATCTGTCTAAACCTAATTGGACCAAGGCTTTGTGTATGTTGATTATAGCCGGCATCATGTATCTATTGCCAAAAAGAATACATCAAAATTAGCATTACTGGACAAAGCTATTACACTTAACTTTTTAAAACAATATAGTAAGTTTTTTATTTCCTTTTAAAATGTGATTGTTATAAGTGACGAATCACTATTTTAGAAAAAAAGTGAAATCAATGTAAATAATGATTATAACTTACCCTATCAAACTAGAGTCTTCGTCAGTGAAAAGTTCGTTACCGACCATTATCCCGGTGATCCTAGTAGCCGGAACATAAGGTTTGATGTGAGAATTCACCCATTGGAGAGCTTGTTGAGGATCTTGTAACATAGGTAAAACTTGATTTTCGATGGTGACGATGATCTCAATGTTTGAATTGGCAAAAGAAGTAAGGATTTGAGGATTGGTGTCGTAGATTCTTGTTTTGGTGATCCTTAGAGATCTCAAGAGGTTTATTACTTTATCCGGTGAAGGCAAATTATTCCCAACTTGCCCGTAATTGATGCCAAGAGACGTTACTCTTTGTAGTATATTCCCTACATTTATTTCCAAACATAAGAATCCGAAATGTTTAGAAAACAATACAAAAGTAAGCATAACTTAAGAATTCAAGAAAACTATTGAAGTAGAAAAATCACCTGAGAAAACGAGAGAAAGCATGAGAAAAACATGAACGAGGTTGGAAAGTCTTGTGCTTGATGACATGTTGAGGAAACGAGAAAGAGAAAGAGAGAGAGAGAGAGATTTGTGAAGGTGTTGGGTTTTAAGAGAGGGTTTAATGGAATATATATAGACCAAACACAATAAGCCAAGTTGAAGAATACTTTTCTTCGCTTCTTTGTGTTTTTTTTTTCCCGTGTTTTGTTTTTTTTTTCCGTGTAAAAGGAAAAGGTTTAGTGTTGAAGTTTTATGATTTTAGTTTATTTTAAAAACGTTATTAAATTGTTTAGCTTTGCCTTCTCTATATTGCCTTTCTCATATTATGCCTTTTTTATCCATAGACGGCTTTCTATAAAAACCACAACGAAGGATTTCTTATTAAAGAAATATATTACATCTATGTAAATTTTTGTTTATATTCAGAATCGTATGACAAGAAAATTTGCATGCACATGTATGGAAATACATTCGTGTGTGTTTTGGTTTCATTACATGTATACTGTGATATACAAGTTGTGCTAGCTAGCCATTGGGTTGGTAAAAAAAGTGAGCAATGTTATTAAATTAGGAAAATAAGAAAAGTAGAATAGAATGGGAGTCACATAGTTAAGTGGACGTATAGAAAAATATTGTAGAGTTTTCATAAAGTACCGGATAATATTTGAAAAATCAATTCAATTAAGTAGGTGAGTTGTCAATTAAATACAAACTTTTGCTACTCATACAAAAAAAGCTTATTCTAATCTACGATAGTCCTGGAGATAAAGATATATATAAAAAAAATTATGTCAAGACAATAACTATTTATATTCAAAGTTATATTTCTTATTATTTTGACTATTAATTGTCATTGAATTTGTCTAATCACATGTTAATATGGTGATTATTTTAATCCTATTAAGTAATCACTTAAAACGCTTCGAAGAATAAGGGATTAGATTTTCGCATGAATCTTGACCTTAAGTGTATCCTAGCCTAATTATACCATCAAACTAAATTTCTTTAGACAAAAGCTAATTGGAGATCCGATTTTGACTTGACGTGTCAAAGGATTCAATAGTACACTAAAGGAAGCCTCCTCCGTTTCAACTTTAAAAGTTTATAAATTCTTATCATATCTCCTGGAAAAACAAAAATAAATATTATACTTATATAAGTATATTTCTTTTTGAAATCGAGAGACCACGCACGAACGAACATTCATAATGTAAAGTCCCCAAAAATCACGTGAATAATGAGATTTCCAAAATATTATTTCTGCAAGACACAAACCATAGCTCGTCACAAATCGTCAAGAGACATAAAAAGACCTACAGTAACTGGAAAAAAAAGATATATAATTTGTTTAATTATTTCTCCAACCAAAACATAATTATATATATGATCTATACTATTAATTGGGAAAGACAACTTGAAGCCAAACACCCCCAATTTTAAAAATAAATTTCATTAAAATAAAACCAGTTGCCAAACAGAATTAATGACAGCAAAAAAAAACAAAAAAAAATAAAAACAATTTATATTTATGGAAATCATAATAATTTTTTACCATAAAAAATGGATAATTAAATTCAAAACTAAATATATGTAAACAAATATATTTCGAATATACATAAACATATTTATTATTAATTTAATATTTTAATATAATTTCGAAATTAATAATTTATATAGAATGAAATCTAATAAAACAAAATCATCATATATCTAAAATAACAAAGATAACATTTTTTTTGAAAAATGAAAAAGATAAAAAAAATATGTTAGCATATGAAATAATCAACTAATCAAATTCTACATAGTATATATACATAACTGATCATATCATAAAATTTTAAAAAATTATATAATTTTAAAATATAAATAAAATT
>NW_006238917.1:8668848-8669451 GCF_000375325.1 Capsella rubella | reverse complement strand
AACATTCTAGATCACATAAATTTCTTATTTTCACATAAAAATATTCATATTCAAAAATCAATCTAGCAAGTATAGCACAAATGATATCTACAAAATTTACCATTAATTCAATTAGTTAATAATTTTTATTTTGTCAAACCGTTAGTTAATGATTATTCTAAACATTTTTTTTTCTTATTAATTTCACACAATCTTAACAAAATAAATCTTCATCCATTGGCAATTTGCATATCATTACTATTATCAAATATTAAATAATTTTTTATCAAATCATAAACTACATTTTGAGATTATAAACATATAGAATTTCTATTAAGATTAAAACTAAATAACAAGTGGATATATCACATTTAAATGATTTTAACGACTTATTACCAATTTTTAAATAATAAATGGAGTATATTTTTAATGATTTAATCTAATTGAAAACAAATAAAATGTCAAATTGGTATGATATATATGATATAATAAATAAATATCTACAAACATTATCTCACATATACGTACAATTTTAAACTATCTTTGACAAATATGATATATAAGTTTTGGATAACCGGTTGAAATAAAAAAAAATTGGTAGTTATATTTAATTCTTAAAATCTC
>NW_006238917.1:8668456-8668748 GCF_000375325.1 Capsella rubella | reverse complement strand
CTTTGGGACGTATAAATCTCTACTTTTGGACGATTATATGAAATTTCACATATATTAAAATTATATTTGGTTACATGTAAATGGTGTTATTTATTAAAAAATATATAAACTTATAGGAATGGATACGAGACAGGAGAATTTAATTCGAAACAAACATTATCTGAATTATTTCTCATAAAAAAAACAAAACATGATTAGATATAATTGTTATGAGTCACGGTCATAAAGTTAAATTCACTTTCAACTTTCAAATATAAAACTACGAGTACGATACGGGGACATGTAATTTAAA
>NW_006238917.1:8503639-8668145 GCF_000375325.1 Capsella rubella | reverse complement strand
TTAGATTTTATTAGTTTGATAAAAATAAATATTTAAACGAGAAATACGGGTATCCTGTCTAGATGTTTTACCAAGTTTCTTATAATACACATTGGCAAATGATTATGTTTTAAAAAGAAACGATTATAGGACAATTTTATGACAGATAGAAGACGGGACGGGGCGGGGTGGAACGGGACGGGTCAGGACGAGACGGAAAGGGACATGACGGGTTTTCTATTCTAAACTACACATAAAACAATTCAAACTAAAGTCAAACCCAAATCCGATTTAACATCTCTAAGCAAACAGTTAGAAATATTTTGATTAGTTTAAAAAATAAACACGTAATATCACTTACCATTTTCATTTAAATAATTTTAAAATTGTAATTTTAAAATTTTATTATGTAATACAATATCTATATTTTACAACTGTATGTCTATATATAGTTTATCAAATAAACTCATATAACAAAATTTTACCAAAACAGCATCTACTTAAAATCGTAATTTTGTAAAAATAACTTCGCACGTACGTGCGGATCAATCACTAGTATTAGTTAATCTTGATGTACATATATATAATTTCATCCTTTTTCTTGCTAAACAGTTAATATCATATAAATATGAAGAGTTAGACTTTATCAAAGAGATAGAACCTAATACAATTGAACCTTGGCAAAAAAAAAAACAAGGAACAATTTTTGTTTTTGTTTTTAGTGACGATTTCTCAAGATGAATATACTATATTCAAATCAAAATGATGAGAGGACAAGAAACTTCCTCTAGACAAAAGCCAGTATTGTTTAACTTTCTTCTTTTAATTATGTATACAAAAGCCAATATATAATGTGCTAGCTTAAGGTGTGCATACATATGTATAAATTGACAAACAACTACTAAAATAAAAGGGTCAATCACGATTATATGTGGCTAACCTGCTTTCCGAAGGGGAATAAAGACAAATTGGCGGAGAAGTGTCACACACTTGGGAGCTAGCCGTCGTCGGTCAATTTCAACCATCGGTTGTTTTTTAATCACTTGATTATGATACGAACAAAAAAAAAACAAAAATTTATCAAGTGCTTGCTTCTGGTTGGCGACTGATTTTTTAACCAATTAATTTCTACTTACTATATTTTTAAAATGGTAAATAATAAAAGGGTTAAACTTGCTAACGTCGACGATAGTCAATTCGTTTTCACGAAAGGTTGGCTAGCTAAAATAATTACATTAATTTTATAGTGGAACTTTTGGCCGTATTGATCTAATCCAAAATATCGTAGCTAGTGTACTCTTCTTTTTCTATTCTTTAGTATTAAATCTTCTTTCTTTTTCGCTACACCAAGGGCCATTTTATTTGAACACATGTATATATATATATATATATATACTTTATGTGAACACATGTATATATATATATATATATACAAACTTACAAGAAATCTGTAATTGTTCGAGGTATCCAGAGGCTGGCCTGTTTTTAGTTGGCTGAAAACTTTTCGTTCGTCGTTTAAAAAGTTTGATTTCGTGGTTGAGGATGAACGACCGGTCGACTTGTGGCAGTTCCATAGATTGGTTTGATGTCATGACGTATGTGTAAAAGTTACCACACACGGCCGAACAGATTGTGTTAAGTTATGTCTACGTGTAAAAGTTAATGATAATTTGATTTATTATATACGCAGTATATGACACAAATTTTCTTTTATTTATAATGTTAAAAGTTATAAATTAGGTTTATTTTATTCTCTTTTCTTATTTTGGGCGACAACTTAACCATTATTCATGATCTACTTTGTTAACTATTTACTATACTTCCGTTGCTTACTTTATTCATGATCTACTTTTAATTTTCTAATTATTAACAAAATAGTCAAGAACACCGGTGCAGTGTTTTTCTATGTATATTTGAATGTTCAAGTCAGGAAATAAGATCACTTAGTTGTCCAACATGGTTCTAGGACAGATTGATATAATATGCGTCTTAATCTGCTATCTAATTAGGATTTAGAGTGTCAAAGAAGAAAAGAATGAAATGCGAGCTTAACAATCAGCAATATGAATGTTTTGAACAAAGCTTATAAAACGTTTCTGTAATATAGGACTATTGGGTTTACTTGATTCGGATTTCTATGTTGGATATATACTGCCATACCTCTTGGTATGGTATTACAAATGTATGATGCATGCATCATACCCAACTGTTGGGATTTGATTGTGATAGATGACTAAATAAGTTAACCATATCTCCAACTTGAACCATATGTGCGCTTGGTTCACGAAGTGTTATGCTGGGGAGGTTCCTTGGCGGAAGCTGGATATCATTGATAGTGATCAGGACAAGAAGTTTACACCTTCCAGACAGGATATCTTGTATTAGGTTGTAATAACTTCTGGAATGAAATCTTCACATTAAAAACCAAAAAAAAAGTTTACAACTTCAAGGTAAGACAATTTACTGTTTTTTTTTTTTTAAAGACATTTACGAAACTTTCTAGTCCGACATGTATTTCTATTTTTTAGTTACGCGTAGGATTAAAAATTCAAATTTCATCGTCATAAAAGATAATAAGCACCAAAAGTGAAAACATAGCTAAATAATGAGCCTATAAAAACGTGTCTATACATTCATTTTTGACGTCAAGCTTACATAACTTTTTTTTTGTCTCAGTCATAACACTTGCATTTTGTATACAGTTATACAGCATATATTACAAAGATATTCACATAATATTGTACTTGATTTGGCTGATCATCTATACATTAGACAGAAATAAGGTATATTTGACGTCATATTAAAAAAACAGATATTGTGGGCCATTTCTAATCCATAGTGGAAACATATAATACATATAATTGAGTCAAAATGGTGTAAGCATTACTCGAATCTTTTTTTTTCTTCCATAAAGCTGCCTACAAAATTGAATTCTTGTTGGATAATGGATAAGGCTTAAGAGGCAAGAAATATGAATTGAGAAAGAAAATAAAACCTTTTATGATACTAGAGAGAAAAGCTAAGGTCTTATCCATCAACGACACTTTCTTTTCTCGATAACCAGTTATATACATCGTGCATGCATGGCTAAAAAGCTTTTACGTGTGCTTTTATTTCCCTTTGCTTTCTTTACGCTAATTAAAATTAAAATTTTCTTATACTAATCAAAGTGTTGTTCATTTATGACGAGCATACGTAAAAAGGGCCTTAAATCTATGTGTATGTTTCACTTTTTTCCTCTCCCTTTTTGTATGAACGACAAGAAAAAAGAGAGTTTCTAAATATTTTATAAATTGTTATGTATATTTGGGTGCGACATCAAAGGATAAGACACGTAAGACACTAGAAAGTTACATTGAGATTTCAAATTTTATATTTGAATCAGCTTATCGTTGGTTTAGTTGTATTGTTTTATGTTTAATTTCCTTTTTGTCAACTACAGTAGTTGTATTATCATTATCTGATGTCATAAGCTTTTAGGCATTTACAATTCTAGAATTTTGGTTCTGAATCGGAGAAATGGTACAATTTTGTAAGGCCAACTCAATTTTGATTTTATAAAACAAAAAAAAAAAAAATTGCATCCGTTTAAAAGAAAAATCTCAACAACAAAACAAAAATACATAGTTCAACCAGTATAACGTTGTGTTGCAGATAATATATTGCGCGCGTTTGTTACCATAATGACAAAAACAAAATAAAGAGACAATTCTAAAATGAGAAATCCAACATGTCGTCTAGTCATACATCGTTTGTTTTTTCTAAAGTAGATTTTAAACTATACAGCTTTATTTTACAGTACATAACGAGATTGGTCTCTCTTACACTGTAACATATATATATATATATATGTAGTCGTTTGTATATATAATGATGGCCTTGTTGTATATATATACTTCTTTAGTCACTTCTTAGAACCATCTTTCTCTTTATTGTCATCCAAAGGGATACTCTAGTATAACAATCGCTTTTTTCGCACATGGCTTGACATATAAAAGGGTGATTGTATGCGTGTGTGGATTCACGTTTTCTAATATATATGCACATATTATATGTGACGATCCGTATCAACAAAAAAAAAAAAAAAATCACACAAAAGAGATCCCCAGAAAAGGAAATATTTTTCTTTTCGCCAAAAATTAAGAGAAAAGACATTTTTGCCGACGTTCGTTAAAAAGAAAAACTTGTGAAAGTTATTATTGTGTTCCATCGATCTCCATTGATAGTAGAAACAAAGACTAGAAACCGACAACGGAAATGGAGTAAAACCTAATGAAATTAGAAGTATTATATTATTGATGTATCAGACGCCATAAAATTATAACATCTTTTAAAAACTATATACTGCAATTAGAAGACCATATAACAAAATATTTACATGAACGTTTTTTCGTTCTTTTTTTAACATCTATTTAAGTGAACGTTTATGAAAGGAAAAATCAAAATCTTTAACGGACTTTTATAAACTCATGATACTCTAAAACGTATATATATATATATACATAATAATGAGTTGAAGTTTTTTACTTGATGTTTAATATAAGCGGTCGATAAATCAACGATGCATTTTGATGCTCATTTCCATCTCATCAATAATTGATTACAATAATATGTTTCTAAAAATGGATCGGCTTGCTTTAGGTTTGGTATTTATGATATATCATTGACTCATTGTGCGTGTGAGAAATAATACACATGCCTGATCAAAACCTTTAATCATCCGTTGGATAATTTGGCCCATATATAAAGTTTAACTGAATTTTTGGTCCATTGGAATCAAATAATGTAATGTCGTTATGGGTTCAATATGGGACCTCATCATTTTCATCAAGCCTCCTCTAAGAAATTGGAGGTTTTTACTAGTCTATCGATTACTATAAATTTAACTTTCAGAAAAGTAATACATGAACTAGTATTTTTACTATAATTTTCTGTATAAATGTTATCTTTGTTTCTTAATCCGCAGGATTCGAATTTCATAATATGTAATAGTCAGTGGAATAATCTAAATTTTTAACGATTTCATATATATTACGATTTCTAATGGATGCGTGAAGATAATAATAATATATATACAAGCGAATGTATACATTAAAAATAGATATCAAATTTGTTTCATAGTTTCTTTTCAACTATCCATTTTTTTTTCAACTATCTATTATCATATACATTTATTACATGTTCAATTTAAACTACTCGAAATATAAAAAAATGAATATATAGAAGTACTTTTGTTTGATTTTTAGCGGAAAAATTATACAACAATAGTTTGAAGCATTCTAAATTTTTAATTTACTTGAAAAACTGCAAAAGGCAATTTTACAAGTATGAAAAAGACAAGTGTAAATCTAATAATATAATCTTTAAATATGCAGATTACCTCTCGAAGTATATAGATGAATTTATTTGCGTGAAGGCACACATAAAATCTCAAGATACTGATCAATTTGGAAATTTAGATTTGAAGTCAATGATAGTGGTTTTTAGCCAAACCTTTTTTGAGTTGTAAGAAGGAATGTTTTTATTGTCACAAATCACTCACCTGTTATAGCAATGAACATTTTTTGTTTCTCTTAATTACTTAAAATAGAGATAGTTTTATTATTTATTATCGTGCATTGCCTAAACTTCTTTCCGTAAGGTACATAGTTGATACGAAAGAAACACGACTTAGATTTGAACCCACAAAAATCGACCACATTCATTGGACCTGTTATTTTCTGATTAGGCTTCAACTTAATTTTCATTACTTTCATTGAAATCTGGCATATAAAGATTTTGAGAACGATATCAAAAGGTATAGATTATTATAACAACGTGCTTGTTGACTATTCATGTATAATGTAACAATATGATACACAGAATATAACATGTAACGTAAGGAACAAAAAAAATATAGTGTTAAGAACTTCCTCTGACTCTATTTGACTATAAGGAAGATATTCTTTATTTTTAAAATATTTATCTGAATTGTTTTTTTTTTGTAGAAGCATTTGACTTTTATTCCGACAAAGTCTAGCTCATGTATCTATTGTTTTCATAAATACGAATAACAACGACCTGAATATTTCTCTACGGAGTTCTAGATATATAATAACCCTTCTCCCTAAAATACTATCAAGATTCAGTCAATTAAACATTTCATTTTTCTTTAACAAAATACAAACATTTCATTTTCTTTGTGCCTTTTGTACCACACAAGTCGGTTCTTTAATTAGTCAACAAGTTGTCCACTAACATTACAACAATATTACGTAAATAACGAAAAGAAAGAAAAAAATCTACAAACATGGTTCCGTCAATATGCAATTCTTATAGACTAGCAAATCTGAAAAGAGTTAAGAGTTATAAATGGTTTAGATCAAAAAGACCATAGTTTACTCATAGAAGCACTATATATATAGCCAATCTTAAAAGAGTTGGAGTTTTTTTCGTATACGTTGGATCATCAATTGTATTGTTAAGAAAACTAGCATTATGTGTAGGGATTACTATAGCGTATATTTCATATAACTGTCCAAGTTTAATATTAATAATGTTTTTCTAATTAGAACCTAACTAAATAATGAATATTGGATCCCAATTCTCATGATTTAGGTATAATTTATGGTTCTATTATATTTAGTCAGGGTCCCCCTTCAAGTATGGAAAAGTTTTTATTTTTGTTGAGGTCGGTGGATATTTCAAACCATCAATTTTTAAATAAATGTCGTCTCCTTTTTAATGGAAATATATGTGTCATGACATCTTCTTACAAATATGTTATTTTCTCAAATGGTTTCTGAATTAATGAAAAGAAAGTATTCAGTATCAAGATAATAATCTAATTGTAGTTTTATTTTTAGTCAAGCTTTTTCTTGAATATGTTTACTCTTTCATAAGTTTGAAGCAGGATAGGCATTAATGAAAGCTAAGAAGATTAGTCTCTTCCATAAATTGCAATCAACCATGGTGCGATCATTGGTGGATGATCATAAAATGAGAATTGCTATATAAGTAATATTGCGGAACCTACCTACATGTCCATGATAATTAAAATGCTAACAACATAGATAACATGATTGTTGACATAAAATATTGGTCTGATAGGTTCACATGGATTTGATTTATTCATTTATACAAATATCAATGTTTTTTTTAACTAAATGGCAAATTGTTTGGCCAAAAACTAGTTTATCAGTAATTTATCACCTCATAAACTTAATATTGTGCTAACTTTGAAAAGGAAAAAAAAAAAGATGAAAATAAAAAAGATGATTATATAACAACATATACGTATTATTCTGTGAACTTATTATCTATATATATCGTTAGTTACATGAGATGGAAATTTAACGTTGTTTAACAATTCGTAATATCGCATGTCTTAATCTATTAACTGTTTTAATGATGATATATTTTTAAACTAAATTTATTTATATAAATTTTTTAATCTAACAAAAAAAAAGGTAATAAACTTCTAAAACTAAATAATGAGATATATTTAGGCTTTTGTTCCTATAATATTGGGAGAAAACTTAAAATATATATATTATTTTTGACGTGTAATATCTTAGTTGTTTTCTGTTAAAATATAAATATATCGTTAAAACATAATTGTACTAAAAAACCTCAATTTTGAGTTTTTGGTGAATTAGAATATTAGATTGAACCGCCGGATGTTACAAAGACATTTAACAGAAGTAATATTTGAATTACATGTTTCAATAGTTATATAAATTACAAGATACCTGATATTGATTTTATTTTAAAATTTTGCATATTTTATATAAAAATTTGACAAAAAAATGAATGAACTTAGAGCACACATGCGTTTAGTGGTATCTTACTCAGTCATTGACTCTTGACTAGATCATCTGTACAAGAAAAAATTCTCATTCCAATTTTTCTCCGTGATCCCAAGATTACAACAATCAATTTTCACTATTATGTGGTGAAAGATTATTATGTAAAATTTAGCAAAATCATAGCAAATTTGTAGCAAAATATTATTTTATTTTATTGTTTTCTGTACCACCAGTTAGTTTCATCTCTTTGACCATCTTTTTTTATATCATCATTTGTATAACTTATAACCATTATATGGGTAGCATCGTTAATCAAGAGCCATTAACAATGTTACGAATAAAACTTTCAAAATTATGTAAACATCTAAACCAAGTGATGAAAATAAAAATGTATTATATATATTTACTGTTAAATAGTTCAAAAGTCTAAAAGTCGTCAATTTTTATAGAAAAATATTAAATTTAACAAAAGATTCCGAACATAATTGCTAGAACAAAAAAAACTTTGTATCTATAAACGTGTAAATTGACAATTGTTGACAATATATTATTTATGGGAGTTGTAAATTGACAATGTAAAAACTCATCATATAAACGTGTAAATTATAAAAAATATATCATTTCTCTCTTTTTTCTGTTTTAACAGTTTACAATATATTGTAAACGTGTAGTTATTTTGGGAGTAGTAAATTGACAAAGGAAAAAACTGGTTGGGAGATTAGAATGATGATCTCAATTATGGTTTTCAAATTATTTCAATAGATTTCTCTTGTTAATCAGCACTTAACTCATTCCATGTTTTTTATAAATATATTTAGTGGTGTTTGAGTTGTGCGAGTGTGAAAGGGCTGGTCATTGACGTAAAAGAATGGTCATGATAAAAAATGTTGATAATGGCATAGGGATGGTCAAAACATTTCTTGATTTGCTTATATCTTACCTGCCTTAAGTTGTAGCATTATTAACCACTCTCGAATTTGTTTTTGATCTTACCAATCAAATATGCTTTGTATAGTACTCATCTTTATCTCATAGTCATAGGTAGATATCAAAGTCTAAATAATTGACAGGTTAAAATAAGCATTAATTTTCTTGGCATAACCAAATTGTCATTGTTAATTCGTATAAACTAGACCACCTCAACGTGTTTAAAATAGCTGTTTATCTAAGAGGTTGGACACGTACTACTCTAACAATTGGATCTAGCTAGCAGCATCTAAACACTTTCTACGATTAGATAGCAATCATCATGTTTCTGCCTAATTTGACTATCTTTTATTGCAGTTTTCTATTCAAATTCGATTATGGTTTTAGAGTTTTATAGCCTAATGTTATAATGTATAAGGTCTTCTCTAACAAATAAATAATCTGCCAATGATCTTTCGGTAGTAAATAATATTTCTATATTTTCAGATATCATAATTAAAGAAGAAAAGATGATCAGTTCATCAAATAAAATACGAGAGTACGACGTTAGAAAACAATTTGCATTTTGCAAACATATCACCATTTTGTGCATACTTTTTTAAAAATACTACTATTATCTACTTTCTTACCTTCAAAATATCACTATTTTTACATAG
Source organism: Capsella rubella (assembly GCF_000375325.1). Taxonomy (NCBI): domain Eukaryota; kingdom Viridiplantae; phylum Streptophyta; class Magnoliopsida; order Brassicales; family Brassicaceae; genus Capsella; species Capsella rubella. The sequence goes on along the minus strand of NW_006238917.1, from coordinate 8,658,796 downwards.
AAATGGTAGGATATATGTTTAATAAAATTCAGTAAAAGTTTTGATAAGAAAACATTGACAAATCTTACCCACAAAAAAAAAAGAAAACATTGACAAATCGTAAAATGTTGCTTTAAAAATAGTAATTAGCATAATTTTTGTGTGTTTTTTAAAATAGCATCTTAGCATCTTTATATGCATTGAATCTGAACATCCTTACATAAAATCTTGACTTCTTTTTTCCGAATTTGCTTTTTGGATTGTAATCAGATATATAAATTTTAATTAGAAAAAGAAATAAAAGTTTATGAAAGCTTTATAAAATATAGTAGGTACTAACAAAAGAGAAAAAAATATATTAAGATAAACTGTAATTGTTAAATATTATTAATTACTACTTTTTCATTAATGATTTTGTACGAACAAATACTACCAACATTATATGTCAATAAATCACACATTATATATCTATATTATTACATCATATATATATATATATATATATATATATATATATTTATTTATTTGGCAGTCGTAAGATCATAATTCTTTGATTACATCATATATATTCATTTGGTAGTCGTAATATCATAAGTCGTTGATTACACATCCACTTATCCTGTAATAATATTTAAAATAGTCAATTGTTACTGTTGTAACTTGTAAGCAGGAAGAATGAACATGAATTTCCCTTGATCAAAAGAAAAAAAAAAAAAAAAAAACAACATGAATTTCCCTTTTTGCAGACATCGTATTTTCTTTTTTCATAAAACACAAATACTCTAACAGCTGTTAGGTTAAATTCTATTAATCTTTTCACAAAAACATTTTGATATGTACATACAACATATATATTCTATAATTAATGAACTGAACTGCAAAGCAATGCTGGATCGATAAAGTATATATATATATATGTGTGTGTGTGTGTGTGTGAAATCCATTAAGTTTTTGAGTATTGTAATTAAGAAACTCTCAAATGAGAGAAACAAAAAATGTTTTTGTATGCCTTATTTTTTTTTTTCCTTTCATGAATGTTTTCATTAGTGATTGTCTCTGTCTGATGGTTTTCTTTTTTTTTTTCCTCATGTCATGGTTCTTCTACTCCATATGCAAAAATAGGTACGCAATTTTATTATTATTATTATTACATTTATTTAATTTTTTACGCAAATTTATTATTGCGTCGACAAAATCTATTATTTACGTACACTTGAGTTCAATATTGGTGAGACACGTGGTGGGTCAGTGGTAAACCCACGTGGGTATCTTCGTCCACGCAGTGTGAGGTGGTCTTCTTCCTCCTGCTTCATTTTCTTCCCTCGAAAATTTCAAATTTTATTTATTACCACTTCAGATCGATCTCTTCACATATTTTCGTTTCTTCTTGAAACTCTGGGATCTTTTTTTTTTTCTTTTCCTTGTATTAGGTATTTAGGTTGTTCATTCATTGATTAGGTTATTTTAACTTTTTGCAAGTTTCTTAAATCTAGAAAATATTACTTTGAAGTTTAAGTCTCCTTTTTTTGGTTCGTTATTTATAAAACATGATAAATATTTGGAGAATCATCCTTTTAAACATCAGCTTTTGATTGATAAGTAGATAAACTTAAGTATATCACACATAATGTTGAAAGTAGTGTTTTAAAAAAAAATATTGGATAAATAGTTATAATCTTTTGTCATCAAGATTTATGTAAGTCTATTTTATTAGTTTCGAACGCAAATTTGAAATTAAATAGCTATAACTATATACATTAATCATTAAAAAATTAGATTAAATTTGGAATTTCTCTCCACGCAAAGAAAAAAAACCCACAAACTATTAAAACTCTGTATGACTTCAAATTTATTTCATATTATTATCGTTTTGTTGGCCGCATGCTCATGTCATCAAGTCATTACACACACTATTTCTCTCTTTCTTACCCAACTCTATATAACATTCCTCCTTCTTCTTTTCTTCTTCTCATCGAACAACTCTCTCTCTCTTCTCTCATCTCCTCTCCTCTCCTCTCTCTCTTTCACTCTTCAGACCAGAAAAAAACAACAGGGAAACAATCAGTGTCAGAAACATATACAACTACTAGGATCAACAAACACAAAAGCCATCATCATGGTCTCTCTTCTTGCAATGTCGATGACTGGTGCTAAAACATGGCCTCAAACCCACACTGATTTGGGCTTTAAGCCCATTACAAGACGGTCGAAGATTATTAAATGCACGGTGCAGATCGACGTTACTACCGACTTAACCCAAAAACGACAACTATTTACCCCCAAAACCACCGCCACTCCCCCGCGGCATAATCCTCTCCGCCTTAACATTTTCCAAAAAGCGGCGGCGATTGCTATCGACGCCGCTGAGCGCGCTTTAATATCACGTGAACATGATACTCCTCTTCCCAAAACCGCCGATCCACGTGTTCAAATAGCCGGGAACTATTCTCCGGTATCTGAATCTCCCGTCCGGAGAAACCTCACCGTCGAAGGAACAATCCCTGAATGCATTGACGGAGTCTATGTCCGTAACGGTGCAAATCCGATGTTTGAGCCAATAGCTGGACACCATCTGTTCGACGGTGACGGTATGGTTCACGCCGTTAAAATAACCAACGGTTCAGCTAGCTACGCTTGCCGGTTCACCAAAACCGAGAGATTGGTTCAGGAAAAACGATTGGGTCGACCGGTTTTTCCGAAAGCAATCGGCGAGCTTCATGGCCACTCGGGAATCGCACGTTTGATGCTGTTTTACGCACGTGGGATTTGTGGTCTCATCAACAACCGAAACGGCGTCGGAGTAGCCAACGCCGGTTTGGTTTACTTTAATAACCGGCTTTTAGCTATGTCTGAAGACGATTTACCGTACCAATTAAAAGTAACTCAAACCGGCGATCTCCAAACCGTTGGACGTTTCGATTTCGACGGTCAGTTAAAATCCGCCATGATAGCCCACCCGAAACTCGACCCGGTTACGAAGGAGCTTCACGCGTTAAGCTACGACGTCGTTAAGAAGCCTTACCTGAAATACTTCAGATTCTCGCCGGATGGCGTGAAATCGCCGGAATTGGAGATCCCTCTCGAAACTCCGACGATGATTCACGATTTCGCTATTACTGAGAATTTCGTGGTGATTCCGGATCAGCAAGTCGTGTTTAAGCTCGGTGAGATGATCTCCGGTAAATCTCCGGTGGTTTTCGACGGAGAAAAGGTATCGAGATTGGGGATAATGCCCAAAGACGCGACGGATGCTTCTGAGATCATCTGGGTGAATTCGCCAGAGACGTTCTGTTTCCATCTCTGGAACGCGTGGGAATCGCCGGAGACGGAGGAGATCGTGGTGATCGGGTCGTGTATGACGCCGGCGGATTCAATCTTCAACGAGAGAGACGAGAGCTTGAGAAGCGTCTTGTCAGAGATCAGGATAAACCTCAGGACGCGTGAAGCCACGCGCCGTGCTTTGCTGGTTAACGAGGATGTGAATTTAGAGATCGGTATGGTTAACCGGAACCGGTTAGGTAGAAAAACCCGGTTCGCGTTTTTGGCTATCGCTGATCCTTGGCCAAAAGTTTCCGGTTTCGCTAAGGTCGATCTTTTCACCGGAGAGATGAAAAAGTACATTTACGGCGGTGAGAAATACGGCGGAGAACCGTTTTTCTTGCCCGGTGAGGGCGGAGGAAATGAAGATGACGGTTATATATTCTGTCACGTTCATGATGAAGAAAAAGAGACGTCGGAGCTCCAGATTATTAACGCCGTTAATTTAGAGCTTGAAGCTACGATTAAGCTACCGTCTAGAGTACCGTATGGGTTTCATGGGACATTCGTGGATTCGAGGGAACTCGTGGATCAATTATAATAATTAATGTAACGTTTGAATAATGTGATAAATTAGAAAAAACTTAGATAGGTTGTAAAATGTTATCAATTGTTTCTAACAATTTATACAATGTTAGTAACGAATGGGTTTAGATTATATAATTTGGCTTTCTTCGGGTACGCATCGTACGTAGAGAAACATACGTTTGAAAGATAGCTCAGAATTAACATATTCTTGAACAAAATAACATTATATTCTAAAAAAGAAAAATAAGCAAATTACCCGGAATACAAATATGTAAAGGAAATTAAAAAAAAAAAAAAATCTGGTTGCATGCATCTTCATCATACAAACACAGAAACACTCGTTACTTGTGCTTTGATATTATGCGACATGGCCTTATTATTATTATGCGATTATGGTGTGTTTATACTTCACGTAATTGCCTAACACTTGGTTATTATGTTATGTACTTATGTTAATGACGGATTTGACAATAAAATATCCGCCATCAAACATTATATGAACTAATTAAGATCCTGATTAATACGGATAAATAATTGGACCATAATATTTCAAGGATAACGTTTTATTGGGTAGATGGTCTTATGGCGTGTTTAATAATATAATCTCGACGTTTGTTTCGAATTGTTATCTTATAATGTAGTAATATAGATGCTATAATATATGAGTTCTGATTAGGATCATTTGCGTTCATGCATTGACTCTGTATATATAGAAACTTAGCTGTCCTAGTCTACAGAAGATGACTGATGCAATGACGAAACAGTAGAAATGACGATGAGAGAATCAGACGTAGATTTTCTCGTACGTACTTACATATATATACAGATAAAACACACGAAACCAGCAAAAGACTGTTGAATATTCCCATAGATTCCGAAGTGTTTCGATCAATTTACAAATGATGGGCAACGTGTTTGTGGTATTAAGTGAAGCCACGTCTGTATAATTGTATAGCTTAGTTAATACTATATACCGTAAAAGCGTATGTAGTGGCCAGCCATATAAAGCCGATATGTTATGTACATATTTATGTCTTTATATATGGATACAATCGGTGGGATTGTCAGATGAATGTGCGATGGTGATGATGTCATGGACCTCATGGTTTTTTACAAACGTTGCATGGCTAAATGCTACACGTACGTACGTTGTAACCATTTCGTTTTCGATCATCCAAGATTATTTGGACCCAAATTGTTGTTATTTATTGATGGTCGTCATCTTAAAACAAATAGTTTATACAGTGAAGGTATTACCCATGTATATATTTCATCATTTCTGTTATGTTCCATATGTGTAGTTCCGATTCAGAAACGTCTCGAACCTACGTTATCAAAAGTAACAAAGAAAAAAAACAAACTTTTAATTCATGCACAAAGTCAAAGTTCTATTTGGAGGTAATAAAAAATTCATTTGAATTCGGATACTACAAAACATATTGAGGTTGAATGAAGCTATTTGTTGCTAGTATATAATCTAGTATGTATAAGTAACTAGAATTAAATATGATTTTATCACATTTTAAGGAAAAGTACAATCTAAAAGTTGAAATCCGAAGACTCAATTATCAAACGCCTGTTCCTCAACTTACATATATGTAGTTCTTCTTACCATCTTTATTGAACTAAAGCTACAAAATCTCTCATATCAAATTCTTTTACTTAAATGGAAGTATAAATCGATTATAAAGTTGGATATGTGACTACATTATTGGATTACAAATTCAAACATCCTTCTCTCTTTTCTTTTGATTGATGAGTTCAAAAAGAAGTGGATAAGATTCCCTAGAGCTTGGCCGGGAGGTAATGAGGAGTGTCCCAATCGGTCTTGATGTGGTTACGGCTGATCTCTCTCAGGGAACGGCAGCCACTTAGTGCCATTGTAAGCTCAAACTCGTCTCTCAGCATTTGTAGCATCTTCCTCACTCCCGCTTCTCCATGCGCTGCAAGCGAGAACAAGCTCGGCCTCCCGACCTAATCAAACAAGAGTAATTGCATATACATGTCATGTGGGATATCATATGGTCTGTGAGAGTACTCCTATGCATCAATGATATATAACCATGCAATTTTTTGAAAATAGTGAGAGAAGCAGGGGAATATTACAAGAGCTAAGAGAGTATGTGATGATATGAACTTACAAAGACACCTGAAGCACCAAGAGCCAATGCCTTGAAGACATCGGTTCCACGGCGAACCCCACCATCAAGAAAAACCGGTATGCGACCCTCCACGGCTTTTACTACCTGCGATTTTGCTTGATTTTATCAATGAAGAGAGCTGAAACCTTTATTTGAAAACAGATTTCAATCTAGATCCACTTAAAGGTTAAATGTAACAACCTCTTCCAGGGCCATTATAGTTGCAGGGACATAATCCAGCTGACGTGCTCCGTGGTTAGAGACTATTATCCCTGCAGCTCCATATTCAACAGCAATTCTTGCTGCCAAATTTTCAAAAGAATCAGAGGAATTTTCCTAACATTGTGAAAGTTTTAAGTAAAGATTGATGCAGATTTTCTCATTTTTAGTGTCTCTTACCATCCTCAGCTGTGATAACACCTTTGACAAGAATTGGCAAGCTTGTAATAGATTGGAGCCATGTTATATCCTGTAAGAAGAAAATACACAGCGAAACGAAGCCAAGACTATCATGTTTCTGAATCTTGGAATGGGAAAACAAAGAGTTGATCTTGTCACATTTTCTGACCTTCCAGCTAAGTGACTGATCAACTTGACCAGCAACATATGAAGCTAGCCCTGAGTCATTGGTCTGCAATTTTCAACAGAGCAAAACAACAATTTTTAGTATTGAGCTATTAGATGATTGATTCAAGTTTTTTTATAAGTCTTATGACCTTGTCTATCTTCCCAAGATCCAACCCTTCGAAGTTCTTCAATGTCAGACCTCGAGGAAGCGCAAATCTGCAAGATAAAACCATCACGAAAACCGAAAGATTTAACGAACAAATTGGTTTTATTTGATGGTATGACGATTCATCACCTGTTTTTGATGTCAGATTCTCTTCTTCCAAGCCTAGGAGTGTCCACAGTTAAAGCAATCGCTTTGAATCCAGCTTTTTCAGCTCTTTTAACAAGCTGTCTAACCACATTCCTATCCTTATACACCTGAATCAAGAGAACAGACAGTTGACTCAAAGCCAAAAATTCAAAAACAAACAAGTAGATATTCTGAAACTTACATATAGCTGGAAAAACCGTATCCCGGGTCCTGTAGAAGCAACTTCCTCAACACTACTAGTAGCCCATGAAGATAAAGTCTGATAACATCAAAGAACACAGAAAATGAATACATAAAGTAGATATCCAATCAAGTGAAAGAGACAGAGACAAAGAATTCAAAACCATGATTGTTCCAGCAGCAGAAGTAGCTCTTGCGGTTGCAAGCTCGCCTACAACGATAACAAAACCACTTACCATAGTGAACTTAACGTCTTTAACAATACAATAATCTAAGCTAAATAAAAGGCTTGTCCTTGACAAAGAAGAGACACTCAAGATTGGTTTTTTTTTTTTGGTTACAGTCACAACACAACTCTAGAAAGACTTATCACTTACCATCAGGATGAGCCATTTTCTGCATAGCTGTAGGAGCAACCATGATTGGCATAGAGATGTTAAACCCTAAAACCGTAGTGCTCACGTCAATCTTGCTTACATCGATAAGAATCCGAGGCCTGAATCTGTTTTCCAACTCATAAAACAAACACAAAACACAATTAAATTCCACAGAAAAATACAAAGTCAAACTATAAAAAAAGATATATTCTTTGGTTTGTTTCTCTTACAAGATCCTAGAGAAGGCGTTACGATTCTCTTGAAGAGTCCACTGATCCTCTGCACCAGATGCATAATAATCATAAACCATCTTTGGCAATTTCTCCTTTGCTATCTTCTCATACTCCATCACGTTTGTTATCTCCATTTCTAAATCAGTTCAAAATCCTGAATTCAACAGTAGAAGAAGTATGTAATCAAAAGAATCATAAAAAACTAATCCAGATTCTAAAAACCAGAGGATCTACACTCGTTGGATTTTCGATCTACAATCAAATGAACGATCATGAACGAGAGAAGCAACACAGAGCTTACCTTAGACTCTTAGAGGCCTAGAGCGAAGCGACTTGGTCTTCTTCTCGTGAAGGTGGCGAAGAAAAAATTGTTGAATAGAATATTACTGATATGGACACAATCATAATAAGTCACCAAGAAACATACGTCTCTCTCTGTGTCTGTGTAAAATAAAATAAACATTTTGTCAGTGTGTGTGATTGTCACATGATTGGGTCCGTTCCCAAGAAAATTACTTAGCTCCATATTGGGCTTTTTTTATCATTTTACAAAACATAGTTAATTCCCGGCCCGTTTAAGACCCATTACCATAACCAAAATTAGACATTTGTTTTGGCTCTAATTTTGTGAAACAGTATAGATTTTTTTTTTTTTTTTTTTTTTAATTCATGTTAGGAGATGCAATGATAAATTTATGACATTTGGACATCCCACATCTTTTTGTTTCAATTTGTTTTTTATTGTTGTTAATTATGTTCATTATTAGTGTCATATGGTGAATCTACTTAACCTCTAGTTCCTTTACTTGCGTCATGTTCCTCATTATTAGTATCTTTTTTTTTACTGTGATTGCAAGTTTTTGTAGTACCTATCTCTACTAGAGATGGATGAGAATTTTTTTTTTTTTTTTGATAAACCCGATCGGCTGATCCGGTCAGCTTTGGGAGGATCACACCGAAGTGCTACAATGTGGACTCGTCGCCAATACCTAGGTGTTGGGCTACCACATCGCCTGAATCCAGATTAACGCTTTCCGACTAATGCCCGGGGGTAATCAGGCCGCCTGCATTTCTGATTACCAGGTAAACCAATTGGGCCTAAGCCCAACTGACAGACTTCCCACAAAGATAGTGTTAACAGCAAAGTGGAGAATCGAACCCAGGTTGTGGGAGTTGCACCCTTCCTCCAAGCTCTCCTACCACCAGCCCACTACCTCTTGGGCAGATGGATGAGAATTATAATTGAGCTTTCATCAAAGCTCATGCATGACTCTCCCACCTTTTCTCATCAAAACAAAAACATAGGTGATGGCTAATGAATTATCTTTGGATTCAATCGTCTCATGGAGCCACAGAGAAACAAGAGTTTCTATCCTCCTTAAAGAGTTCATTGTGATTCTCTGCACAAGATTATGCAAACCAACCAAATCATGAGCCAATCTATAGTAACAATGTCACATTACATATGTGTGCTTGTCACGTGATGGTTAATATACCCGAAAATTAATCCGGTTAACAAAATTATTTTTGTCACAGAACCATTTCCGGTTTAACTAGAACCAAACCGAAATTTTATTCTCTCTGCCTTATCATCTCTGAGTGGAAGTTTGAGTAAGAGCCATTGTAGGAGAGCTTTGAGAAGAAGAAGCCATGGCTATGGCTCTTGCTTCTTCTAAAGTTTCCTCCTCAATCTATCATACTTCAACTCCATTCAATCGGTCAAATTTAGTGTTAGCTTGCTCGGGTTCGAATCAAGTAGACATCGTTGATCGGAGAAGAAGAATCATGATCTTCGGTTCGAGTTTGGCACTCGCGTCGACTCTGCTTCCGTCCAATCTTCAGATATTTCCGGTGGAGTCTGCGATCGCATTGGAGCAATTGAAGGAAAAAGAAGATGAGCTTGAGGAAGAAGAAGAGAGAAATGTCATTCTCTTCCAGGTTTTGCCTTATTTTCCCTTCAGAAGCTTTTTTTTCTTTTGGTATCTCTGATTTAAAAAGATTTCAAATCTTACTTTTTTTTTTACAGAAAACTTCGCCGTCTGTTGTTTACATTGAAGACATTGAGCTGCCCAAAACGTCTTCTGGTGATTTTAGTGATGAGGAAAATGCAAAGATCGAAGGCACAGGTTCAGGCTTCGTTTGGGATAAGCTTGGTCACATTGTAAGCTAATTCTTCTTCCGTGCTCATGTTTGTGGCTCTGAAATCTGAATCCTGGCAAAACAATGAAAGTTTGTTTCTTGTACAATGTAGGTGACAAACTATCATGTCATTGCCAAGTTAGCTACAGATCAGCTTGGTTCACAACGTTGTAAGGTCTCCATCTTCTTTTCCATTCAATAGTAGATAAAAGTCACAAAGCCAAGCCAAGTAACTTAAGAGACAATCACAGTTTGGTTGTTGTTTAGGTCTCTCTAGTTGATGCTACCGGGACAAGATTTACCAAGGACGGGAAAATTGTGGGTCTTGATCCAGATAATGATCTAGCTGTGTTGAAGGTAAATCTTAGACAAGGATGTTGCATATTTCACTGAGACCATTTGAATGAACATTACTTTACCTCTTTTTATCTACTGTAATGTACAGATTGAAACCGAGGGACGCGAATTAATACCTGTTGTTCTCGGTACCTCCAATGACCTACGCGTAGGTCAAAATTGCTTTGCGATCGGGAATCCATATGGATATGAAAACACTTTGACAATAGGGGTAAGAGTAATAAGGTCCTGAGTTTTTGTATATAACAGCACTCGAGTCTAAACATCTCACTTGAAAGTGGACTGTTATCATGGGGGTTGTAGGTAGTGAGTGGGTTGGGAAGAGAGATACCTTCACCTAATGGGAAAAGTATTCGAGAAGCTATCCAAACAGATGCTGATATTAACTCTGGTAATTCACAAACGTCTATCAATTTTCTCATTTCATTCAGTTTTTTATGAAAACTGCAATTTCTTCGTTATGTAATACAGGAAATTCTGGCGGGCCATTGCTTGATTCTTTTGGCCATACCATAGGCGTAAACACTGCCACATTCACTCGAAAAGGTGGAACGAGAGATCTTTTACCAAATCTTAAAACACAACTATAACTCTGTTCTTTGATTCGATATTTCTGCCGACACGAATAACATACTGAAGTGAACAATTTTTGTGTTGCAGGGAGTGGTATGTCTTCTGGTGTCAACTTTGCTATTCCCATTGACACAGTTGTCCGAACAGTACCCTACCTCATTGTGTATGGAACAGCTTACAGAGACAGATTCTGAAGAAGAAAACACATCTTTGAGTTTTTTTTATATTGTTGTTTCATAATACACTCTGTAAACTTTCAGACTCCTGTCTCTCTAAATGTAAATATAAAAGTTTCCTGAGTTTCCAATGTATGTATACATTTTTCTTCACAAAAACATATGAATCAATGAGCATACAAGTACATGGAATAGAGTTTTGATTTTGAGCATGATGAAGAGACCAAATCCATGATAACATTTGGATACACATTGATGACATTTAGGATGATTCTCTCATGAAGTCTTAAAAGGAGGCTCTACGCTTTCAGCTGAATCAATGAAAGCTGTTCCTCGATAGAGCAATCAACATGGCAAGATGTCCTGCAAGAGGAAGGGATTAAGATCATACCAAGACAACGCTGTTCAGTAGGCGAAGGAGACGATCTTCTTATGCTACGGTACTCCACAGTGTCTTGGAGAATTATGTTTCCTTGCTTGTCAATACAATGGAAATTGCCAAGGAAGAATCTCCCGTCTTTGACTCCCACTAGCATCTGACGGAACAAGAGCTTCCTCACTCGTGCTATCGGATCTAAATCAGAGGTTGACGGAACAATGTTGGTGCTTCTCTCGGCTTCTTGTTCCATTCCCAACAACTGGCTTCTTAATCTTGTTATATACTTCTATTCTTGAAACCCAAAAACAAGCTAAAACATCAATAACACATAATGGGAACAATCAAAAGTTTGAAGAAATAGAATATAGAGTAGCATTCGAATCCTATAAGATGTAATTAACCAAAGTTCTAAACTTTTTAACACCCATGCTCTGAAACTCTTAGATGCATCTGGTTCTTGGCTCAATTCATTCAAATAGGCTACTTCCGGAATCTAAAAGTCTATATAGTTACCACACATATGAACCAAAAGCCAATTAATAATTTTCCCAGGAAAAATCCTAATTCACAACTTTCGAGTCTAGCAATGCAAACAAAAGTACGGGAAACAAAAAAGATTTGACATTGATGAAGCAAATTCATAATTATCAATGCCCTATACAAGAATCAGAAGAGGAAGTTGGGGATAGAAATCAAACCTTAGGGCTTTCTTACTTCGGTTTTTTCGATTACAGAGTTTTTCTTATTTTTTATGACTGACCCGAGAGAAGAAGCTCAAAAACAAAAGGCACATAATTATTGCGTGGCCTTTGTACTTTTAAAAAATTTTGTTTTCATCCTTTTTGACTTTTGATGTAAATTTAAACCATGTGGTTACAATGAAAAAAATTAAAATGTCGAAAGATGAAGTTTATTTTTCTAATTTTCAATTAGAAATGTAATTGAACTATCACTTTAAAGGATAGTCAATTTCAAAATAAATAAAAATACAGGTTTGGTCTTAGATCATCCACAATGGGAGAGACTCTTTGTGGGTTCTTTGCAATTTTTTTAATATAATTTTTGAAAAAATTGAGATGAAGAGTTTGTGATGGGGTTTTTAAATTTATTGTGTTTCAATGGTAAGAATCTTTAGGTTCTTTAATTTTTTTTTAATTATTAATTTTTTTAATGATTGTATTTTATTACTTTTTAAATAAACATGACTTTTAAAAACATTACATTACATAACATAGAAACAAATATATAAAAAAATTCGATATGATCGTCGAAAGTTTGATTAAATGCGTCATTCATCATATCTTGGAGATTATTAAGTGAAGAAGAAGAAAACATTTTCTTGTTTAGGAATATTTAATAAGAAATGTTTAATAAGAATAGAAGAAAAAATTGGAAATGTTTAATAATAAGAAAAAATTGGGAATGTTTAATAAGAAGAAAAAATGTGTTTATGAAGCAGCGATTTCAACGAGGAGAGAGAAGAGAAAGAAAAATGAATTGTTTTGCTCTTTTTTTTTCTTTTTATATTTTTACCATCAACCAATATATGATCGCCACGTCACCGCCTCTTCCACTTATTAAAAGCTCCTAAAGAGGAGTCGGTTCTCTTTAATAACTGCTGTTATTCATTTATTTTTAATCGAATCTGGCCTAAAGAACCTCATAAACATCTTCCGTTGAGGTTGCTCTTAGAATCCAGAATCGAAGAATCGCCTCTTCCGTCATCATCCTCCGAAGAGTTGTCTCCGACCAATCTCAAAGTTGTTTCTTTTCACCTCGGAGAATCTCTGTATGAAATCTCTCCCATTGTCTTACTAACTTTTTATAGATACTTTCGTATGTCTTGTTTCCTTCTTTTAAAATTTCCAAACTCTTATGATCTTCAAAATTGAACACATTTGTCGCTTTTATTTTCCCAGTGAAACAATTTTGCACTTAAGTAGCCTTAATTTTAATAGTTCTCAGCTAAAGTTTGGTCCTTTGCGTGCTTTTTAGTCACCATTTGGTCTCATTCTGTTTCCAGGTTCTAAATCCTTGACACTAACGATGGTTGAGCGCAAGATGCTCTTCTTAAAGTCCATGAGGCAATTGTAGCTAGTGCTGGAGAGAATTCTAAGATAGATAGAATTAGAGATGATAAGCAGGAATGCCGTCTTTTAGTACCGTCTAGTCAATGTTCTAGTGTGATTGGTAAGGCTGGTTCGAACATTAAGAGGATTAGAAGTAGAACTCAAGCTAGTGTTAAGGCTGTTTCCAAAGATGTTTCAGATCCTTCACACGCTTGTGCCATGGAATATGACAATATTGTTGTGGTTAGTATCTCAAATTTTCAAAGTTTTATTATGTATTTATTTGGCCTGTTTTTAGCTATTTGTATTGATGTATTCGTCTTTCTCTATCATATAGATATCTGGTGAGCCTGATTCCGTGAAGAAAGCACTTTTTTTCTGTTTCTGCAATCATGTACAAGATCAATCCTCGTGAACAGATTCCTCTAGATTCAAACAGCCAAAATGTTAAAGCTAGTAGTATAGTTACATCAGATCTTTCTAACTCTGTCTATCCTCAAACTGGATTTTACGCAAATCAGGATCATATTCTTCAGCACAAAGCGGGTGTTCCGTCATATTCCAATGCACTATCTGTATCTGACTCTCAAGGTTATGCAGAAACCGCTGCGAATCCAGTGCCTGTTTTTGCTTCTTCTCTCCCTGTGACTCATGGTTTTTATTTGTCTTCCAGAACAGAAGAGTTGGTTTTAAAAGTCGTGTGCCCTTTGACAAATATTACTCGTGTAATCGGGAGAGGAGGATCAACCATTAAAAATATAAGAGAAGCAAGCGGTTCTTGTATTGAGGTTAATGACTCAAGAACAAAGTGTGGTGATGATGAGTGTGTTATCATTGTCACTGCTACAGAGGTTTGGGTCTGCTTTTTATCTATCTTTTATTAATTATGTAGATATTGTTTATTTTGTTTGAGTACTCCGTTCCTATTTTTTGGTGTGTTTTTCTTCAGTCTCATGATGATATGAAGTCTATGGCTGTTGAAGCTGTTCTTCTGCTGCAAGAGTATATCAATGACGAGAATGCGGAAAACGTTGAGATGCAATTTCTTGTTCCTTCCAAGGTTATTGGATGTGTTATAGGGAAAAGTGGCTCAGTCATAAACAAAATCAGGAAAAGGACCAATGCTAATATACGTATCTCAAAAGGGAAGAAGGATGAACTTGTTGAGGTTATAATCCCTATTAAAGTTCAGATCTTTATTCTTCTGTTGCTTTGTACCTTCTCATCATCATTTATGCAAGGTTCTTGGTGTTTTCTTTAGAAAACTCTCTGCTATGAACAACAGTAGTCTTTAAAATCATCTTCAAGATCTCTAAAGAGATTCTGAAGTGAGTTTTTTTTTAATACCTTTTGTAATCTAATATTATTTGGAAAATCCATTTGTAAAAACAACCCGTGGAAGAGTTTTACGATACCTAAACTGTTTTATCATCTTCTTCTTATGAAACTCTGCTTCAACCTTAATCTCAGTCCTTTGACAATTCACAAATAAATCAATATGCATCTATTATCTATACAAGTACCTGAATTTGCGAACAAGCCTTATCGAGTTATCGTATATTCGTATGTATGTACGTAATTAAGTTTTTTTTTTGTTTTTGTAACTATATAAAAAAAGGATGAATATGTTTGTGTTGTGCACATGTACGTATTACGGATGATTACAAATACAAACATGTAATTGGTTGGGTCTACATTTTATATATATTCGTACGATCATAACGTAAAAGAAAATCAAAATGACTTTTGAGAATATATATAATATATAGTTAGAAAAAGACGATGATCTGGAAATCGTGTTACAAATATATAAAATTTAGCTGGATTTATTCGTTTAAATTATTTGAATTATGTATGATGCAAATGCAAGAGAAGTGTGTGTTGGTATTTAGGACGGAAGAATCTTAGATGTTTCATGATCATCTTTTATCGAGTTACGTTGCTGTTTTTTTTTGCATTTAATAGTCACATACTTTCTCTGTTGTACTCCATTATTATTTTGCATCTTATTTATAAGTTCCTAAATATTGTATTTTTATCATAAAATTTACACACCAAGATTTTACTTCTTTCTTTATTAACCTCAAGCTTTGTTTTATATTGAGAAATTCACTGATTTATTAGTGAACTTCAACAAATCCAAATGAAACTAAAAGTTTAGTACAATGTAAGAATTATGTGAGTTGATCGATGAATGATGGTATTTTGTACGGACGGACGACGCGGCGTTTTTACGTCGATGATGACCAAACCAAAAGGTGGAACCCCGGCGAGGCGTGCGAACGAAGAATAGACACATGACACGACGTGCATGTGACACCAATATCTGCGGCTTTCTTTCTTCTTCTTTTTTACTTCCTTGCTAAGTCTCTTCTTTCCCCCTATATTGATTGATTCAGATCTAAATTAATGCTCTGTACTGTGGCTATTCCAGATTTAACACATGACTTGTCCCATGCACTTTCGTATCTTCTTTCTTCCAATTATATATCATCTCTTCTAACTATAGTATTTTAATATCACAATTGAGGTTTGATTATAGTAATACTTAACAAGCTGTGCAAAGAATTTTAATGTATCCTTTGCTTATTCTCGGCAAACCCATTTTTCATTAGAACAAGACTTTTAAATCCAAGAATATAAGATAAATTTGCCATTCTCATATATTTTTCAAGAGATATGAAAGTTTTACCAACATATGTTATTATAATTACTATAATTTGTTTTTTTCATTTGGATCAAATATAATTATCGAACTTACTAAATAAAAAGAAAAAAGTTGAAGAAATGTCCTAGGAGAGTAGAGTAGAGGACTAGGCAAATCCAAATCATTCTCAAGAAATGACCTAACGACTTTGTTATCATGTGGTACAGCTAAGTTTGGAAGATCTTTTATTGAGTCATGCATGAGTGTATATTATTAATAATAATGCAAAATCCCATATCATCATCAATAATCATCATGCGATGCGAATGAACGAATCATATTTGTATATAAAATTATTATATAACTGTGTCTTCTCATCTAAATCCATATTTGATTATTGAACACCCACGAAGCATTCACAATTATTTATTTTTTGTGTTATTAATCATATATAGCTTATAATCAGTTCATGGTTTAACTTAAACCATTGGGGTATTGGTGGTAAGAAATCTGGTTAACCAAGATTAAAATTGTAAACCGGAACCAATACCTGGTTATCATCAATCAAGCAACCTTCCCATGCACTGTAACAAAACATTATTATATACACCTATGAACTCTAATCATTAATTTGTGTTAACTATCTGATTAAACTAATCAAATCTCTCTTCACGCGTCACACGCGCTTAATATAATTTATTTATTTATATATAAGTCAGTCTTTCAAACTACAGACAAAAAAAAAAAAAGAAAAAAACAAGTGGGGATCTCTTTCTCTCTAATTTTACTCTGCCTTCCATTTATATCCTTTTTCTTCTTCTCTAGATTCCTTCCACAAACCTCTCTCTCTCTCTCTAAGCTCTGTTATCTTCTTCTTCGATCTTCTCCAATGGCCATAACTCTCCGTTCATCAGATCCACTCTCCCGAATCCACCCCGAACCCGAACCGTTAAAACAACAAATCGACCACTTCGATCACCTCCCTGACTCGATCCTCCTCCTCATCTTCAACAACATCGGCGACGTCAAATCCCTTGGCCGTTGCTGCGTCGTCTCCAAGAGATTCCATTCCTTAATCCCTCAAGTCGAGAATGTCGTCGTTCGTGTCGATTGCGTTATCTCCGACGACGATGGTTCCTCTATCGTCTCTGATAAGCCTCGATCCGTTGCTTCCGTTGCCGCTACTCCTTTCTCTGCTCTCTATCGTCTTATGATTAAGCCGTTACAAGCTTTGGGTCAGTTCCTTAAACGCTCAGGTTCCGCTTCTTCTTCTTCTTCTTCGTCTTCGTCTTCTTCAGCTTCGTCGTCTTCTCCTTCCTCGTTGTTGATTAGTGGCGGTGGTGATGATGGTGAGATTGAACAAGGAGGTGTGACGCATCATTCTCCCACTCAGGTTTTGAAAAACTTCGATGAGATTCGGTTTCTTCGAATCGAGCTTCCTAGTGGTGAATTGGGTGTTGACGATGGTGTTTTGTTGAAATGGAGAGCTGAATTTGGCTCTACGCTTGAGAATTGTGTGATCCTCGGTGCTTCCTCTGTGATTCCGGCGACTAATTCCGATACTACCGTTGATCTGAGTAGCAGTAACAACAACGCGGTGGTGGAGGATAATGGAAGTATCCCTGAATCGTTTTACACAAACGGAGGGCTAAAGCTTCGTGTGGTATGGACTATAAGCTCTTTGATCGCTGCATCCGCGAGACATTACTTGTTGCAGCCGATTATAGCAGAGCATAAGACGCTTGATACTTTGGTGCTTACTGATGTCGATGGACAAGGAGTACTGTGTATGAATCGAGATCAGTTGGAAGAACTGAGGGTGAAACCATTGTCAGCTTCTTCGGCTTCTAAGAGGACTCTTGTGCCTGCTTTGAATATGAGGCTATGGTATGCTCCTACTTTGGAATTGCCCGATGGGACGGTCTTGAAAGGAGCTACGCTTGTGGCGATTAGACCCAGTGAGTCGAAGAAAGAGGTTTCTGATGTGTCTTGGGTTTCTTCTGCTTTTGATGAGCCTTATGGAGTAGCTGCTAAGATGCTGGTTAAGAGAAGGACTTATTGTCTTGAGATGAATTCGTTCTAAAAGCTGCAAGATTTCGCAAAAGTCGGATATAAGGTATGAAATATTGCGCATGAAAATCAAGTAATTTTGGGTATGATCAATTATGAGATTAAGTTCCTAATACAGTATGTGGCTGTTTCAAATGATTAGTATTATCAAAAAGATGAAACCTTTTGATTTAGCATTGATTGTAAAGACTGATAATTTAGGCTTTGGATAAGTTTCATTGTCACAAGTCAGAACCTTATTGTTGGTTCATCCGTGTTTGATAGGTGCATGTATCACAAAGGCTAACCAGGTTTTGAAAGAGACTACTACAATGCAGAAAGATAAGTTTTGTATGAAGTGTGACTAATGCTAGATTCACCAAATGGTGCTCAATGCTTGGTCTCTTGGAAGGTTCGGATTCCGTGTGCTTGGACACCGGTGAAACCCACATTCGCTGGCTGCTTTTTTTTGTTTCAGCTCGCAAAGCAATCGTGTAAGAAGAGCAAGTTTGTATCTTATAAAATCTTCAATGTGTTTTATTTTTCTTTCATTATTATGTGAATATAAAATTTGTAGGTAAGAGATACAGTTGCTTTGCTTTCTACTTGTTCTTTTGTATACTTCTCCCAAAGTTGTTATAAAAATAAAAAAAAATTGAGTAATGTAATAAGTACTACTTGTTCGTGATTCCTTTTACTTAATTTTCGTATTTTTGGCATTAATTTGTATTTTTATTTAATAAGTTATACATTTTAATACCAAAGGGGAAGAAGAGTGGTTCAGGACACTCAGGGACCAGTAACACTGTACCACCATTAGATTCGGGTTTGGTCCCAAAGCTAAATAAAAAAACTCTATATATTTTATTTTTTATATATATATCTAAATATTAATCTCTGCAATCTTCTCTATAATCTACCACGTTTGGTTACAAATGTTTTGCACTTTCTGTAAATCGAATGATTTAAAAGCCAATTACATGCAACTTGGTCTAAATCCGGCGATGCTTAATATTGAGAATGATATTTTCTTTGTTAATTCGGCTTTACATTGATTGATTACATAAGCATATCACATGACAAGAAGGATTATAAATGTAAAAGATGTTGAATCTGTTTGAAAGATATTGGATACTTCAAGAAGGAAGAGCCCACTTGTTCACTTTCGGGCAGGCAAAAAAGTTTGTAATTGGGATGAAATTATTGTACCCTTTTAGCCAACTTTTTTGACAACCAAAATTATAATTACTTAATGGAAATTTTCAGTGGACATTGAATGATGATAATGTAGAGAATGAATGTCACAATAGTGTTTTATTTATTTATTTCAAATCAATAGTATAATATTTCGTAATAATATATGATGAAAACTTTATTTATCAGATACGTTTGCACAACACTTTTTACCATTAAAATATATAATTTACAGAAAACAAAAATGATACGCTTTATAATTTGTTATCTAAGTGAGACTTTAATCTTTGTAATCTTTTTTCTTCTAAAAACAGAATTTCACTTTGTTATAAACTACCAGTAAAGTCGTATATTCCTGAACGCGCGTCAAATTATGAAGACTACTAAGTCTACAAATAACAAATATTCATATAGTTTTGATAATCTGGTGACGAATGAAAGTTATAAAATGATTAATGAATTCTATATACAAATTGTATATTCACTAAACAAAGATTAAGAACATGCCTCCAACCAAACTTAGTTTTGTCATTTCCACTTTATGGTGACATTTGTAAGATTCAAGCATTGCTTAACCTTAGGGTTAGGCATTGCTTAACACTCGAACAAATCACCCATTTATCGTTTGCAAACGATACATTTAATTTTCTATGCTTTAAGTATAATAAACCAAACGCAGCATCATCATCTATGGTAAAAAAAAAAAGATAGATAATGTACATTATCTTCCTCTCTTAATCAGTTTCATTATATTTACGAATAAATCTGACTGAATATAATTATAAAGGTATAACAAGGGAACGAAGAGAGACAATAATAGGCACTAAAAGGTGTTTAGAGGAAAAAATAAATAAAAAGATGATTATAAAGTTTCCCGAACATTAAGGCTCTTTCTCTCCCAAAAGCACATATAATACATGAATTGATATGAATATATTATACCAAAATCTAGAAAATGACCCCTCCACCACTCTTCAGAGCAAAACTGTGTGTAATTCAAAATGAAAACATTATATAAAAAAATTGGTATAGTTAAAATATCTCAATTAGAAACATCGGTTATCTTTATAATATGACGACGAACCTCTTATGTTTAATTTGTAAATAAGCTTGGGAAGGTTGAAACACATCAACCATCTATATTAGCTATATGTTTTTTACCTTTATGTTTTGGTTTAAAAACAGCCATGTTCACACACTGGTTAGTCTGGTTTGTGGTAAATGTCGTGAAACTTGCTAATTATGTAGACGTAATAGAGTCAACAAAGGTTGTTTGTTTTGACTTAAAAGAGGGATACGTGGACGACATGCTAATAAGATTTGGGTTATCATAATACAATCAACAATGTGTAAAACTAAGAGCTATATATAAGTTTCTAAAACGAGGTTCGGGATTATAAAAGGCCTATTTCTTTCCAGCCCATTGGAGTCCAAATGATCTTCGTCCAAAGAAACCACAAGAGATCGTAGAATAGTTTTTTTTGTAAAAATTCTGTTTAGTATTCTAAAGATATATGGGCCAATGTTCTAAATTATCAGTTTATATAGTCTTACTAGCTTCTACAACTACTATGTAAAAAATTGAATTCTGATTTGTTTTGTGGGGTGAATTCTGATTTGTTTGTCTTTACAATGAGTCAATGACCCACCAAATAAAGTTTATTTTTTGGTTTTGTTTTCAATCTTTAAATCATTATAAACGTGATAAAAACTTACAAAATTCATAATAATAAATAATATGGATGGACCATTTAATTTGACTCATTCAATAAGAAGATGCAGAGAAGATTTTATCAATTCAAACAATAAAGTGTGCGCGGTGAACAGAGACGATATCAAATGCATTGGAACTTGGAAACACCAATTCATAAATCTATGGAAGTCAACAAAAAAAAAAACCAAAGTTGAAACTGCAATATTAATATGTATTGTTTCTCATGTCTTTTTAAAAAAAAAACTGGTTTATTGTTTCTAATGTTTTTTAGGCCAATATAAAGCTTCTTTCAATCAAATGTTTTTTTGTTTTGAGAATATTACTTTCTCACTTTTGGGAAATTACTTGAAGATACCTAATCCTCAAAACACATGAATCACAAGATAAACATCTTTACTCTAATTCCCAAAACCACACGCAAAAAGTTGAAAGGTTTCTGAAATAATATATAAAATTATGAAACAACTAAAAAATAATGAATTTTAATAATAGTTTGTCTAGTACCCTAAAAGATGGGTTAGCCCCATGTGGGTGCAGAAGAAGAAGATCAAGTAGCCCCATAAAAGAAAAAAAGTTGAAAAGAAAAACTTAAAATAATATACAAACAGATCATGAAAATTTGGGAATAGCCATTGTTGAAGACAACAGCTGTCAAAATGAAACAAGATATATAATCATATCTATAGATTAAAAGATTAGATTATAAAAACAAAATACTCATAGAGACAGAAAGAAAGAGATGAGAGAGATGCTAAGGAAGAAGGGAACCAAACATAGAGCACAACAGGAGACATCTCATCATTTTATTTTTATTTCACTCTCTTCAATGCATTATTATGGCCTTACCCATTGTTTTTACAGTTCATAATTATTTATTTCTCTTATCAATATGTATATCAATTTTATTTTTCAAAGTTTCTTTGTCTCTTCACTTAATTTTTTCTGTATTTACTTCATCTTCTGATATTTGATTTGATTCAATCTAGTATCCTTAAAAGGATCGCCCTATTGCCTTGACCTACCCTTTGTTCATGTATACCAAGAAACAGTATCCTTTAGTATAATAAAGATAATTAAAATAAAGCAAATGCTAAAATTGCATTAGAAAGCCAAAAACAAAATGACTATTATCACAAATACAACATTACAAAACCCAAATGATTTCGAAAGACCCTCAAAAACAAGAAACAAAACCCTAAAACAAATTTAACACACATTAACGATATTAAATCGACATTTGATTTGCTTGATTTAAACCAAAAAAAAACAAAACATACAAAATGACGAAAGATGCAAGCAGCATCAGTTCTTGCCTTTACCCTTATGGTCTGATGAGTTCCTGCATCCATTTTCATAGTAAAGCTGAAACTGGTGGTTGTGTTGGTGGTGGTGGTGGTGGTTCTCTGCAGGCAGTGCACCGAACAAGAACTGTGGACCTCCTCCTCCTCCTCCACCACCTTCTGATGCTGTTGGAAACCTATGTAGATTTGCGAGAAATGACTGATGATGGTTACTTGTTGAATTGGACTGAAGGGTCCCCCTGTTGAAACCACTGAACCCACCTCCTGATACGGCGGATACGGCAGCTCCGGCGCCGGAGGATGTCGACATGTTGAAATCTAGATTGAACGCTCCGCCGTTAGATCCTGCCGGAGATATCAAATGCTCGGGAACGAATGAAAACTCTTGATGAGGATGGTGATGGTGATGATGATCGGAGATTGACGAGAAAGGATGAGAATTTGTTGAAATCGGGAAATGGGTTTGTTGACCCGACCCGAGAATTAAACCGGAACTAAAATACTCCATCGGAGATGAAGAAGGAGCCGGAGCAGGAGCTTGAGCCATCCATTGCCGGTTTGAGTTAACCGGATCTGAACCGGAATTTAACAAATCGGTAAACGAAGTGTGGCTTTGATGATCTCTCTCTTTCGTCTCTTTAGCAGTTCTCTCTCTAGCTCTCTCTCTAGCTTTATCCCTTAGCTCCGATCTCGACAGAGACAAACCAGATGAGTTCTTGCTCGTGTCTGAATTGCTACTACAAGCAGATTTAGACAAGGAATTCGCAGCAGCAACCGACCTTGATAATGTCTGGTTCTGACTGTCGTCATCATCGGTCGGGAAATTAGCGTTGTTGAGTGAAGGAAGCTCGGAGATGGAATCTTCAGCAGCTTTGATTAACCACTCGACAGCTTTGCTCGGTTGATCGTAGCCTAACCGATCTTGAAGGTCGTAGAACTGAAGAGCGGTGGAGACTGATAACCGGACACGCCGGTCACGTGGACCTTTGGAAGTCAAGACTTTGCTGTGCCGATCTTTACCACCGGAAGCTCGAGAAACCCTAATTATCCGGGAAGAATTGTGATGCCACCGGCTTAACCGGTTTCCGTTGTTGTTGTTATCAACCACGTCGCCATTGTTATTATTCTTCATTAGATCTCCAATCATTTCATCATCATCTCCCAGCTTCGGAAACATCTCCACACAAACAATCTCATCACTACTAACCTTTTTTCTAAAAATCTTAACTTTAGGGTTTTTTCTTTTCCCCCAAATTTTAAAAATCGAAACTTTAGGGTTTTTTGGCTTGAGGATTTAAAGGAGAGAAAAAACTGGGTTTTTTTTTTGGTTTTTTTTTGGTTCTGGTTTACCCACTGTACTTTGCTGTAAGCATTGATGATGAAAACCCTCAGAGGAAAAACCCAAAAAAACAAAAAAAAAAAGATAATTAAAAAAGTTTGTAATTTAGGGTTTTT
Organism: Capsella rubella; assembly: GCF_000375325.1. Lineage (NCBI taxonomy): Eukaryota > Viridiplantae > Streptophyta > Magnoliopsida > Brassicales > Brassicaceae > Capsella > Capsella rubella. The sequence continues at coordinate 8,635,107 of NW_006238917.1, read as the reverse complement.
GATATTTCACCATCAAAGTCAGTAGATACAGCTTCGTTTAAGCTTTGTCTGCAGCAGCTGCTGCTGTTGTTGTTGTAGTTGGCAGAGTCATCAAAAGCACTGTCTGAAATGATATCAGCCACAACACATAAGGCCCTGCAATAAAAACCATGAAAACACAAAAACAATAATCTCTCATAAGAACAAATCTTTACATATATAAAAATATATATATGTATGTTACATCCTTATCTAACTTTTTCTCATATTCACATATATATACATATTTAAGATATCAGTTATTCTGATTCGTATTTATTCTCTACTCATTTTAGATCTGACATAATAACAACAAACAAGAACAAAAGATGAGGTTTAAAGTTAAACGATCTTAAATTAAAGAATAAGAATCAGAAGCTAGCTATGATAAACAATAATTAAGCTCTCTATAGCTTTCGGCTGAAGCGATTATCAATGGAGGGGACTTTAAAGATAAGAAGACAAAAAATGAAGAAATCGAGTTTTTATTTTTCTTTCAAAAATGGTGTTTGTTTTAAAAACTTTCTCTAAATAAAGATTAGTGTTTCTAATTATGAAAAAGAGTGTTTGTTTCTTAGTTACCAACAACACAACGGAGATTTAAATAATCTTTATAAAGGAATCATTATTAATGCTTAGTGTTTTGGATTCTATGCAGTAGCAGATCGTTGGACTCTGGATGAAACAGGTGTCAAGCTCTTGGCTTTGATTATATGAACCCAAAATAAAAAAACACAATTCAAAATGAACAAACATACACTTCTTTCTACAGTTACAAATTCTCATCAAGAAACCAAAATCATAGATCTAAAATTAGTTTTATTTTTGAATCAAAGCTGAGAGCACACACAAAATTGAGGTTTCTTGATGTGAATAAAGATCGTTTTCTTGGTTTTCTTGATAAAAATTGGAAACTTTCAAGAGAATTTGAGACACTTACAGAAACAGAGGAGCTTGTTGAGTAGGTGACTGAAGAGAGAGGGATTAGGGTTTTAGGGATTTGTAAAAACAGATGAAATCCGAGAAAATTGGAATTTTCTTTGATGGTGATTTTTTTTTTTAAAGGAGGAGTGATGATCAGATGGAGAGAGGTAGAAGAAATATTGGGGCATAAAACCGTGTCTTTGGTTTATATTTCCCTTTTTACCCCTTATAAGATGGCTTTTTCACTGAAATTGCCATGGTCCTCTACAAAATATCTGAATTTATTTATATATGGTCATCCTTAGTAATATTGTCTTTATGATTTTCAATTCGATTTCAGTTGATAAACTAGGAAAATAATGTTTAAATAATTTAGTTATTTCTTGACACACACAAAAATCAGTTAATTATATTAGTTGTTTTTTAAGCAGAAAAATTTTTATTTGTCTTTTGGCATTAAATTTTGTTTGTCTTTTGAAATCTTACATTTTATGATTTTGTAGAAAAACAATGTGAACATATAAATGCCATAGAAATGTCAGACACAAATAAATGCTTTACTATGACAAGAAAAAAAATATCATATATTATCTCAATAAAAATGTTTTTTTTTTGTCAGAATTTTGTATATTAAGTTATGGGAATTGGGAAATGAACATTTTCAAAATAGATGAGATAAGAATAAAAATCATATATATTTTATGTTTGTGATTTTCATGAATTTTTTTATTCATAGAATTAGGACTGAACATTAACACCCTTCTATCTAAATTTGTTGTACATGTAAATTGTAATGCTACGCGATAAATCTACACCATGTTTATATAATTATATGTTTCGATCATGAAAAACTTATAATTATATAAGGAAATAAATGTATTATTGCCCTAATCATAACAATACATACCTTATATTTTCCCACAATTATATAACAATGTTAATTTTTTCAAAACTTGTTATAGTCCTCCTAATGTTTCCTTGGTTTAATATAAACCATCTTGAATTTCGAATCTTAAAAAAATGATATGTATAAAGAATCCAAATTTGTTAAGATGAAGAAAAATTACGTTTGTTTTATATAAATAATATACAAATGCTGTAATCAAATCGGATCAAAGGAATTTGGTGATCTGAAAACTTTTCATTTATTGTATAGATGATCGAAAAATATATATGACTCTGGTATTTCTGTCAACTTGCTCTTCTGTAATTTGGGTATTTTCAACGAAGTTTTAATTCACATGTCGCAATCGTAATGATAACTAGAAAACAACCTCCAACATATTATACAATGATAAGTTTAACTTAACCTAATCACATTATACAAATCCTATTTTGAAGACAATGCAAATTGCAATGCAATCATCAAAGTGTAAGCACAGAATCCAAGCATATATCTAAAAACTAAACCAACTGTTTAAAAGTAGTAATAACTAAATTTACGGAGTATTCAAAGGAAGCATGAAAGTTATTCGATCACTTTATTTAAACCTTTCTATACTTCTTTTTTCCACTTCACTAATCATATTGATCAAGAATCCTTAACCCATATTTTAATAACTTATACTATGTGAAAGTGAAACCCACATCACATCACTTCGAACTCCATGGAAAAAAACACGTAGACTTAAACAAATTGTTTGCAATTTTAATAAACTAGATCTTTTATTTTTGTCATCTTAGTCAAGTGGTTATTACACACACCACATTTGATTAGCTTTAATACATATGTTTTAGTTAAATAAATGTGGTTTTAGGAAATCAATAATGGATAATTAAGAAATAAAATGATGAAAAAGGCAAAGATATGTGAGAGGAAGTGCAAGTGGTTCACGACGGGCTCGAGAGCACGTGTCGCTGTCTTAACGGACACTTGCTGACTTCTCGATCACTGTTGCCTTTACCAGACCACTGCACGTGTCTGCTTCTTGGTCACCCAAATTTCTGCTAAGTGCTAATTACTCTCTCTATTTTATCTTTTTCCTACTTACTAATTTTTTATATTTTTTTCTACTAATCCACAACTAAAAATGTAATCTAAAACTTATGACTTGGTTCTTATATGTTATTAACATTGTCAATTCTAATAAGGTTAAGGATTTTATATAATGTAGATTTGGATGTTAACAAGTTTATTTTTGCTGTTTAACTTTACGATACTACTAAATACTAATACATGTTTTTTGCTGTTTAATTTTACAGTGTTACTCATACAAGTTTTAAGATTAAGCCATCCATGTTTAAATGCCCTTTGACATGTTTATGATTTTACCTTATTGCTGTTGAATATGTTATATGCACACTGTAAAATGTAATTGCTCATATGCATATCTCTTTCGGTAACTATCACACATATATAGACATATATAAATATATATAAATATATATATATATATTAAGCGTTGAATGTGTTACATTGTATATTTGAAGAATTTGGCATGTACATAAAATATATTTTGAAACAAACTATCAAAGAAATAGTAGTAGAAAATAAGAAAATAATGGTGCATGGATCTGAATCTTTACTAGATTCGTATTGTAGTGGTACTGTTTTTGACCACAGTTGGGGTGATGTGATGTTATGATTTTATAAACAGCCTTTTTTTTAATTGCACATGTACTATTCTCTCTGGTCATAGCAACTATGTACTATTTTACTGCTCATTCCAACTATGTAATATACATACCTTTTACTGCTTTGCACAACCCAAATAAAATTACTTTTTTTTTAATCTACTTATTTTCTATCATATACAAGTTATATTTATTTTGAAAAAATGGACGGTTAAAGATGGTTAAACACACTATACTATACCCAAAGTTCTAGTTAATTAGTACTATATTTTTATGTTTAGAAGTTCTCTAGTACCAAATGAACATGTACAAATGAAATAATGTTAATCGAAGACTTGCTTCCACACGCTTCTCTTATTTTATCATACAGTTTGTATATAATTATTTCTCTAGGACAAAGACAATTCTTATGTTTGACAAAAAAAAAGGACTTCGTATGATATATCTAGATCGATGAACATAATCAATAATGAATTGACTCTTTTTTTTTTTAATCTTTATGTAGTTTGTTTATTTGGTATGAGACTTCAAATAGACTGCAAATGCAAAGTTAACTTTCACTTCTATAGATTATTTTCCTTTGAAGCTCCAAAATATTTCACTTTATGATAGTAAATTAGATGACAAGTATATTTGAGTTTTAAAGCTAATTTCGGTTTTAGCACAACCTATTTTAATATTTGGTAAACCTTCAAGCCATTGGGTCAAGTGTAGAGTGATTAAGACTTAAGCGAGAGTATATTACATTAAAATATATAAGTGAAGTTAATGTCCTTTTTTAATGGACCATTAATGAATCTAGTGGGTCATTGACTCATGATTAATTTTGTCCATTAAGGCTTCTATATGCTCTATATATGGAATAAACCCTAATTGTGATTTGAAAGATAGGTATATACCTTTCCATTATTAGATTAACTCTGATTAATTTATTATAACCCTGTTACATGTAAATCAATTTCAAACTAGTCTATGAACTAAACTTGGTTTTTATTGGTCATGTATCTTTCAGACAACAATCATGGGAGGACCACAACATACACACTCATATATATTTGTACATCATCTAATCTAAATAATATGAAAATATTTTATAGCATATTATTAAAATTATAGCATAGTTGAGGTGATTTCATAGTCATGTTTCCATCGAGGTTGAAAATTATGATTAAAGCAAACGAAAATAAAAAATGTGTTATGAATTTTAATAGTTTACTTTTCCAAAATAGTAATTTGGATCAGAATGTACTTGAGCTAAGGCCTGATGTATTTATATCGTTTTGGGCCGCCATTATCTTAGAATGGTTCAAGAGTTCAATATCAATGATAATGCAGAGTTAAGTTTAGCGACTACAGCAAAACTTTGGTTTGGTTTGTCCACCAACGTATAGACATAGTTTAGTTTCTTTCCTTTTTATATGCTGTTTAAAAGTGGAAAGTATCAAAAAATTTAGGGCCTTTCCGATAAGACTGGCTAAATAGAAGGAATCACCGGTCGTCGAGAACAGGGGAAGATATTTAAACTCATCAGCCTCCCCAGCATTTAAATCTGTACTACGAATATGGAGACAAGGTTTCCAAATGTTGCAAAAACCACCCTGCCTCTTTATCTCAGACGACAATGATCACAATAACCTCCAGTACACGAGCTTGAAAGACGTGATCTCAAGTTCCGATGGATTTGGTTCGTTGTTTTATAACAGCCAGCACTGTGTTCCTTCACAAGACGGGTTTCTCTTGTCTGAGATGGATTCTTCTAACATCGCCATTAGTAACGAGCTCGTGAAAAGAGCGGCTTCTATGTATGTTCAATCTTCTATGGTTGTCATTGCTCCTGACACGAACTGGTTTCAGAGATTCTGTTTGAAGGCTAAACATCAGGCGGTTGCTGCGATTGATTGTCTTAGACCGGTTTGCCGGATTTTCGCTCGGTCTAGTTAAGAGATGTCTTTAGAAAGGGTGATTCGAATTCTTCTTAGTAATTGTGTGAATATTGTATATACTTTAGATATATCAAATAAAAATTCAATCTTTAAACATGTTTCTTACATCACTTGTAGCATAAGAACCGATCTATGAACACCGTACCTACGTAGATTAAGCATCATACTTTTAACGCTTTTTCTTAGCTCGTTTGGAAGAGGACCTCAATATCTCTTTCCTTAGATCTTCCGTTGCTTTTGTGTCCAGAAACGGCTGCATAAAAAAAAAGAACAATATCAAACAACTTAGAACACATGAAAAGCGGTTTAGCCTGGTGCGCACCTGTTGCGCACTGCGCAGTTTTGTCATCAAGTTATACCATTTTGGTTCCAAGTATAACAATTTCAATCCCAACTTGAAAGAACCCACATTGGATTTCATACCCTTGGTGGTTCTTTGCGCTCATGCCACTTTATGGCTTCCCCGTAGTCAATTACAAAATCCCTATCCTTATTAATTCATCGTTTTCATGCTTTGATTCGTTCTAAATTCATAGAGTCGATATGCGTGATTGATGTGATATGATAAACCAGGAGTGTACTTAAATAATAATGGGTTCATTGTACAGAGAAACTATGAAAAACATGCTTAAAGTTCCCTTCACAATGAATAGATAGAAGATGGATTTCTAACCTCATCTTTTCTCTTTTGTAACTCCAGAAGTTCTCGGCAAAGAGCAAGACACTCAGTGTGGTAAGCTGCAGCCAAATCCTTAATCAAAGCTTTCCTTTTGATGATCCCAATCACTTTAAAAAAAGAATGAATTCCAAAGCATTTGGTTAGATAAATAGCTAACACAGCAAGCTGGTGACGACTCATATGAACACAACAACAACAGCAGTATAACAAGGATCTTGACATGAGTAATGATAATGTATACACACACACACACACACACAGTTCCTTGCACAATGCAGAATGAGAAATGACTAAACTTTCATGAATCTTCGTCTGATCTCTCTAAAACTAAGAAACAGAGTTACCGTTCACACCAATCGCAGCTCCAATATCTCCATAAACAAAGGAATCATAAAAGCTATTTCTCCACACTTAGTCAAATTCGTCATTATGCTATACAAAGGAGTTCAGATTAGAATTGAGAAAACAGAACAAAAATGCGAGCTTTGGGTAAGACTAACAATGGCGGAGGATAACTCAACAGTCTAATTGAGGAGAGAAAAAAATCCCCAGAAAGCGAAACCCTAGAAATCAATTTTGACGTTGTGGAAGAAAGGGAGAAAAAAAAGTAGAGGAATTACTTCGACTAGGATCGAATTTAGCAGGAGGAGTAGAGGTTTCCGGCGGTGGATCTTCGTGTTGAGGGGATGATTCCGGCGGAGAAGAAATAAGAGGTTCAGGTGGAGATCGCATCTCTTCTTCCGCCATTGAAGATGTTTCGAGTTTCTCTTTTTCCTACTGTGATCGAATTTTTTTTTTGTTGGTTTGGTTTGTATTTAAATCCCTAATTAAATTGTTATCAAAATCGCCTAATTTCCATTTTTCTCCGCTGTGATTTATTAAAAAGGTTCTTTTTTTTTTTTGTGATTTCTATAGTAGTACAGTGTTGACAAGATGTTGACTTCACTTACTTAATCTTATTTTCTTTTGTGCAAAATAAAAAATACTATATATTTCATTTGAAAAACTATTATATATAGGCATTATATATTTGATTCAAAATTTTCTTTTATTAATTTCTTTTCATGCGTTTTAAAAATCAAAATTTTCACATTTTTCATAACCATTTCTATCATTATATATAACTTTAGTAACATTTTATCTACATACAAAATTAGCAGATACAAAAAATACATATATAACTAATGAAATTTTTTGATTTATGTCTTATAAAAAATACTACATATAGCACAAAAAATACATATATAACTAATAAAAATACTATATATTTCATTTGAAAAACTATTATATATAGGCATTATATATTTTGATACAAAAAAAATACTACATATAGCACAAAAATTTATGTCTCAATCCTCACTATAATGATAATTACGTTGGAAGTAATCAATCGGGCCGTTAAATTAATTGGGCCAATTTAAGCCACTTTTGTAAATAAATAGAAACTTAACAAAAGAAAAGAAAAAAAAACGGATGTTTGAGAACAAAAAAAGAAAAAGTAAAGTTAATAAAAAGGAAAAAGTAAAGTTTCCTGATCTAATGAAAAAGAAAAGGAAACTAAGCATTATATAATGAATCTTATCGTGAGAAGAGAACGTAATTTTTCTCCGAATTTTGTTTTGCCTTCTTCTTTCTCTGTTTCGCTCGATCGTTTTGAACTCGAGTTTCTCAGAAGAAGATTGGTAAAGTAGAAGTTTTGTTGCCCTATGTTCATTGTAAGAAATCTTCCAATTCTCTTGATTTCTTAGGGTTTCTAAATTTCACTACCAGTCGTATTTTGTTTTAGTTTTTTATTTTTTATTTTGGTTTTTCGTTTTTTGTTTGAGTTTTTCGTTTTGTTTTCTTTCAAACCCAAGAGAGATCATAAGGCAAACACTCAACTAATGATGTTCTGTCAGATTTTCTTTTGGGGATATTGTCCCGTCGAGTTTGGACCGAACGATCATGACCGAAGCTGAAAAACCAATCCTTTACCCACGGCTTAACAGAATACTTCGACAGACAAGTATATTTGGGATTGGTTTCTGTTTATTGGTCTAAGATCAAGTTACCTACGGCTTAAAAAAATTATCTGTCTTTGTGACTGAGATTGGGACAAAACAATCCCTTTTACCCACGGTTTATAAAAGTCATCAGTCTTTGTGACTGAGATTTGGGAAAAATAATCAGCTTACAAAATCATTAGTCTTTGTGACCGAGATTGGATAAAAAACAATCACTTTTACCCATGGCTTATAAAAATCTGTCAGTCTTTGTGACTGAGATTGGAGAAAAATTATCACTTTTACCCATGGCTTATAAAAATCTATCAGTCTTTGTGACTGAGATTGGAGAAAAATTATCACTTTTACCCATGGCTTATAAAAATCTATCAGTTTTTGTGACTGAGATTGGAGAAAAATTATCACTTTTACCCACGGCTTTAGCAAATCATATCATCAGTCTTTGTGACTGAGATTGGGGAAAAAACAATTCCTTTTACCCATGGCTTACAAATCCTCATTCTTTGTGACTTGAGTAAAAAAAAAAAAAACAATCGGCTTACAAAATCATTAGTCTTTGTGACTGAGATTGGAAAAAACAATCCTTTTTACCCACGAATTTAACATATCATCAGTCTTTGTGACTGAGATTGGGATAAAATCAATCCCTCTGACCCACAGCTTATGAAAATCATCAGTCTTTGTGACTGAGATTGGGAAGAAAACATTCCCTTTACCCGCGGGTTTAAAAAGATCAGTAGTCTCTGTGACTAAGATTGAGAACATGAAACTTTGATTGGATCGGACACGGCTAACACTTTGGTTGGATGTAAAGTATTTTAGACAAATAAGCATAACACCTTGGTTGGATTGGTTTTAGTACCCACGGCTAACAACTTTGGTTGGACTAGTTTTCGTACCCACGGCTGAAAATATATTTTTGACAGACATTGTTAAGACAAGGAAGCAGAACAGTTTGGTTGGATTGGTTTTACTACCCACGGCTTCAAGAAACAAAATATCAGTCTCTGTGACTGAGATAGTGAAAAAAACTTTCCCTTCACCCACGGCTTAAGAAATTTATGAGTCTCTGTGACTAAAATTGGGAAATATATACCTTGGCTGGATCTTGGATGTGAAGTCTTTTAGACAAAGAAGCACAACACTTTGGTTGTATAAGAGAGAACACATTCTCTACATTCATAGGTTGGATAGGTTTTAGTTACCCATAACTTAAAAAAATCATCAGCCTGTGTGACTGAGGCTGGTCCCTATACCTAATACTTGAAAAAATCATTAGTTTGTGACTGTGGTTGGGAAACATAACACTTTGGTTGGATGTTAAGTCTTTTGGAAAAAGAAGCTGAACGTGTTGGTTGGATTGGTTTTAGTTAAATATGGCTTATAAAATCATCAGTCTGTGTGACTGAGTATGAGAAAAAACAATCACTTTACCCTCTTGCTTTAAAAAGTCACTAGTCTCTTGTGACTAAGATTGGGAAAAATCATTTCCTTTACGAGGGTTGAAACAAAACATAAGTCTCTGTGACTGAGATTGGGAAACATATACTTTGGTTGGATTGGATTTAGTACCCAGAGGTAACACATTGGTAGTTTGGTTGGACTAACACTTTTGGGAAACATAACACTTTGGTTGGATGTGAAGTCATTTAGAAAAAGAAGCAAAAACATGTTGGTTGGATTGGTTTTAGTTACCATGGCTTATAAAAATCATCAGTCTGTGTGATTGAATATGGGAAAAAACAATCCCTTTACCCAGTAGCTTAAAAAAGTCACCAGTCTCATGTGACTAAGATTGGGAAAATTCATTCCCTTCACGAGGGCTGAAACAAAACATCTGTCTCTGTGACTGAGATGGCGAAAAGAACAATCCCTTCCGGCTTCACCCACGAGTTTAAAAATTATCAGCCTCTGTGACTGAGACTGGGAAACATATACTTTGGTTAGATTGGGTTTAGTACCCCACGACTAACACTCTGGTAGTTTGGTTGGATTGCGTTTAGTACCCACGGCTAACAACTATGGTTGGACTGGTTTTTGCACCCACGGCTGAAAATATTTTTTTTGACAAAAAGACATTGTTAAGACAAAGAAACAAACCAGTTTGGTTGGATTAGTTTTACTACCCACGGCTCAAAGAAACAAAATATCAGTCTTGGTGACTGAGATGGCGAAAAAACATTCCCTTCACCCACGGCACTTACAAAAGTTATCAGTCTCTGTGACTGATATTGGGAAACATACACATTGGTTGAATTGGCTTTAGTAACTTGTACCCACGCCTAACACTTTGGTTGGATGTTAAGTCTTTTAGACAAAGAAGCAAACAACTATGGTTGGATTGGTTTTAGTACCCACGGCTAACAAGTAACAACTATGGTTGGATAGGTTAAAAATATCTTTTGGACAAAAACATTGTTAAGACAAAGAAGCAGAACAGGTTTTGGTTGGATTGGTTTTACTACCCTTGGCTTAAAGAAACATAACATGTTGGTAGGGTTGGTTTTAGTAGTACCCACCCACGGCTGAAAATAATCTTTTGACAAAGACATTGTTAAGACATAAATACAACACTTTGGTTGGACTGGTTTTACTACCCACAGCTTAAAGAAACATAACACTTTGGTTGGGTTGGTTCTAGTTACCCACGACTTAAAAAAATCATCAGTCTTTGTGACTGAGATTGGGAAATAAACATTACCTTACCCACGGCGTACGAAACAAAAAAACATAAGTCTTTGTGACTGAAATTGAGAAAAAAATCACAATCTCTTTTACCTAAGGCTTAAACAAAACATCAGTCTCTGTGACTAAGATTGCGAAAAAAATCTCCCTTTAGAGACGGATTAAAATTTACAAGAATCATTAGTCTTTCTGACTGAGATAGGAAAACACAACCCTTTGGTGGGAGTGGCTTTAATGCCCACGGATAACACTTTGGTTCTTAAAAAAACCAAAGACTGAGATTTAGAAATAAAAATTCCAAATATCCACGGCTTTAAACATCATCAGTGTTTAGACAGAAACTGAGATTGGAAAAAAAAACACGATCCATTACATGGGAAAAAAACATCATTATTCTTTAGACAGAGACATTGTTAAGTCTTTAGTCTTTTAGACGGAGAAACAGATCACAGGTATGTGGTCTTCTAAACAGATCACAAATACTCCAGAGGCGATTCAACCAAAATGTAGCAGACTTCTGTAACAATCACAGGTATGTGGTCTTCTAAACCTTTTCTTTTCTCTTCTTTTTTTCTTTTCTTTTTTGATAATTGTGGTTAGGTATGAAATTATTCGCATGTTAAGTTATTGACGTATATACTTGAGTTGAGAACAAATTCAGATTTCTGCTTGAAAACTGCTTAGGTTCTCAGTGACTTGTATTTGCTAACCTTGAATGGTAATAGATTCTACAATAGATTTTGGATTTTGTTTTTCAAAAACCCAATTTTTCTCCATTCAAGATTTTAGACTAAATAGATTCCCTAAAAAATAGGGAAACTAGTTTTTAAGTTTTCTTAACAATTTTTAATAGAAACCAAAATCCACATAGTATTTGAGATTTTAAGAAAATACTAACGACACTTCTCATTTTTTTTCTTTCTATTATGTATAAAAAATAAAAATAAAACCAAAAAATAATATCTATTACAAAAACTAAAAACCTAAAAATCAAAAACCAAAAGCTAAAAACCAAAAATCATAATCTAAAAACTATTTAAAAACCAACAACCATTCATGGCCACACTTATAAATAGCACAATTTGTTTATTCTGGTATCTATACATATGTTCTACTTTCTACTTCTCTAGAACCTCAAAAATTAGCCACAAGAATTAATTTTAAGAGATTACTAACGTCGTTGTCTTTGGATATTGACATTTTTCCGCACATTTTTATAACCTTAAAAAAGGTCTTATAATCTTCTCTATATATAAGCTCTTTCTTTGTTCTCTCACCCACTAATTAGACAACCAAAAACTTTCGATAACTCCTTAATCTTCTTTCCTCTGCACATTTAAAGACAAAGCTTGTTCTTTCAATAACGGAAATACTAAAAACCGCAACCATGGCCAATGAAATGAGGTTCATTCAAACATGGGGAGAGGTAGCACCTTCACTATCCCATCGGATTCAGCAAAGACGATTATCGAAAACGAAAAGCATCTCGCAACCTAAACTGGAAACGATATTTGAAGAAGGATATGACAGTTTTGCGGTCAAGGCCCCCAAAAGAATTGTGATATTTCTTCCTCTTCTACTCTCAATGAGTTTGTACTTTGTGTTTTACAAGATTATGATCAAAGACTATTGATTGCTTCTTTGATTTGTGTAATTTGGATGTGTTGTTCATAACAATACCTATCCATGATTTTAGGTACAAAAAAAAAACAGAGTTAAAACTTGAAAGACCCGGGTTTATTCTTACAAGAACATGTGTTTTGCTTTGCATATCATAGGTCTAAAAATAATTTAAACCATGTTGTGAAGAGTTATATTTGGCAACGACTTATAATTCATGGGCATTATTATTTGATACTATCTAGTTTTGTTGATTTATGGGACGTGTTTTTGCATATGAATTCATTTGTCAATACCTCGCGAGCTGTGTTAATTAGTAATGTCCTATTGGTAAAAAACCAGAAGTACTAAGAGCATAAAACACATTTCTATTCGTGAATCAAATAAACAAATTAACACTATGGATTGAAACAAAGACATAAGTTTATAGAAAACTCTTCTGCTAATACATATAGTTATATTAAAATACATATGTATATATGTATATGTTCAAGAAAATCGAACAACACGATCTTGTCTACACAACAAAACACAAGATACAGCGGATATGATTGCTGGGACAAGAAGAAGCAAACGATGTCCTTGTCCTACGGCGATGACTCTGCTGTAGTGTGGATCTTGATGATTAAAACTATCGTCGGACCTTTCTTCGAAAATGGTCTCTAGTGTCGGAGACATTGAACATGTCCGGCGAGAAATAACCGGCGCCGGCGCCATTTCAGCTCTAGATAAGAATCTCCGTCTTACGATTTCTGATCTAACCATGATGGAACCTCGATCTTTTTCTAGCTAGTTTCTCTTTCGTTCTTTGAAAAAATGTTTACAGAGAGGAAAAGTCTTGAAAGTGTTGGGATTTCTAATTAAGTTTCATTGGTGAATTCTTGGTGGGTATATATAGAGAGAGTTTAATACACGGCGACAAACCAAAAAAGAAAAAACACGGTTTCAATTTGTTTGGGAAATAAAAAGAAACAGGTCACAGGTGGATGAACGGTTGTCTTTGGTCCAAGTTGACTGAATGTTCTGTAACCACACACGTACCGTACGTGACTAGTTTTTGATATAGACAAAATTAGCGATCTTACAAGTAACGACAAAATTTTCTCTATGATTTGTTGTTGATGCGTAGAAACAAACCACACATTTCTCATCAAATATCTTTCGGATATTTATGTAATCAAAGATCTTTACTAATATATATGCCTCTTGTTTTGAACTATGATTTTTTACTTTAATAAAGATGTTCAGTCTAATTAAACTGTGGAACTAATTAAAAGTTAGATTAGGATGTTCAGTGTACCCACAACTTGTGTAACTTATAGTGCATGCTTTTCATATTACATGTTGCTTAAACTATATATTAAAAGAAAAATAAAATAAAAATAAAATCAGTCAGCCAACTATATATTAAAAGACATAGTACTATATATTTAGAAAAAGTTATAATAATTCAGTTATAGTCAGTACTCAACTTACAATAGTTTCTTTTCTTTTTTTCAAAAGAAATAATAAAAAGCTAATTATAGTATCTATCACTGATACTTCAAAAAATATATCATAATTATGTCGGTCCAAATATACCCTAAATATTATCTGAAATCTTTCAAGTTGGATCTAAAAAGGTATTAACATTATAAAAAGAAAAAGAAAATCTAAAAATATTAAAAATAATCTCACCACTTGAGTTTATGAGAATACGACGTGAGAAGAAGAAAGAAGAAATATCGGAGAACTATAGACCGTACGAACGAACAGTGGAAGTAGAGATACGTAGAGTACTAGAGTTTCCAAGTATCGAGACCAAATTAAGCTTTACAAGTCTTGTTTGGTTAGCTGTATCTCTACGTGTACCAGACACTCACACACGACACGAGACTTGTTGCGAGATATTCGTTTAAAGTTTGTCTTGTCAACATTCAATCTCTTTTACAACTTCTAGAAGCTAACTATCTTCTTTTCATTCTATTTTCTAAACAAATAACTCCCTTTTTAAGTGAATTTTGAGAAGGAAGGACAGAAGAAGAGAAGAAAATAAGTCAACCGCTGTGGAGTACAGTTAAAGTTTAATGGGCTCAGTGATTGGGTTCTTAGTGGGCTTTCGTTAGCTCATTTACCCGACGATGTCTATAAGCCTATAAGTATCAATAAAATAGACATTAGGACACCAATTCGAACCTGGTCAAGGTGGTTGAGGCTCAGCTGAGCACGACTCCCACCAGGGTTCGAGCAATATTGGTACCCAAGTTGGCTTCATCCGAGCATCATATGCCTCGAGAACCTTCTACTGTCCGAGCATCATTGCTCGTGAAACTTCTACCGTCCTCCGAGCACTAAGCCTCGAGGATGGTCTACTAAGCCGCCTCCGGGCGCATCTTCTTCCCGTAGTGGAATGTAAACCTTCCCAGTTTAATCTGGAGCGCCCTTTCTCCCGAGGTTGACTCAAACTCCTCGTCGGATGTTGTCGTCTTCCACCGCTGTGGTTGGATAGACCTAAATGAGGTAATCTAAATTACCTCTCTTTTGTTTTTCTTTTGCCTTTCTCTACATGATTGAACTCTGAAATCGTTATTCATCTCTCCATTTTTATCCACTAGATTCCAATCAAAGAACTCTGAAAGTTCTTTAGAAAATAAAAAACCCAGATCAGACAATCATACGGTGTTGACGACGATGCAATCCTCGAACCCGAATTGTTGTTTCTGGTTTGTAAAACTAATTAAAGAACCGATGTAATAAACCGGGACCCTGTTATATCTTTTTTTTTTTTTTGGACAAAGGAACCTGTTATATCTAAATTACCTCTCTTTTTAGTTAATTATTAGTGATGATTACAGAATTTACAACTGTGAAATCATGAATCTTTAGAAAAACCCATAACTGAATCTGTTTTCCAGGAAACAGAGATTTGAAATATGTCGAAGAAGACAATAGAGATTCAAGAGACTGTGTCACAAAACCAAGAGTAAACCAAAACCCACAAGAACGAACACTCTACTCTCGTCGAACAACATTAAAAAAAAACAACACACTGATCTCGAATTAATGATGGCTTGATGAGTAAGATGCTAATGCATCAATCGATAACCTTGAATCGTTTCTGATTTAGCAAACTAGCCTAAACCGGATTCTTAGGTTACTCTACTTATTTCCCTTGGTCAAATTAGTACAATTTAATTAAAGATTAGGACACTAATTCAATACTTTCCTAGTGGTTGTGTCACCTAACAAGTCTCACACACTAGGGTTCCAATGGGTACTTCGTCGGCAGAGTTAATCCTCTGCTTTAAATTTAAACTGTGCAATGTGCAACTAGATAATTCAATCGGTTGTTCAAACTCATCACACCACCACCTAGTGGCAGATGTCTTGAGGTAATCTTAATTACCTCTCTTTTATTGCTTTTTTGATTCACTATTATAGCAACAATACCGTACCCTTTATATTATTAGCTTGAATACAAGAAACAGTATAGGAGAAGTCTCTTTCAAGAGATCATCAAAGAGAATCTTGAATCACACACAAGTTACATCGATAGATCAAAGTTACAAGTAATCAAATCATTTGCTAGAAAGTGGGAAACCAATTCCGTTGCGTGTTGTAGGAAATGTTGCAAACAACATACTACAAAACACTCCTACGCCTACAGGCAACGCGGTGAGAACCTCCAACGCTTCAGCTGACGGTGCTGGAAAGAAACAGTTCACAGCGTTCCGGTCGAATAAAACCACGGCGCCAAACACGAAAAATGACATGAAGGCGTGAACAAAATCTATGAACCTTAGCTTGTATCTCTTAGATAGTTCTTGAGGAAGAGTCGTGGATCCATCGATGATCCAAAACCCGTGGAACGTTGCGAATCCGTAGCAAATAGTGCCGTTTTTGTCTTTGTAAGAATCCGTGAAGCTGTATATGAAGCAAGAGAATCCACATATTGCTACTAGAGTCGATGTCATGATCTTGCTCACTAAATCGCATTGACCGCCGTTTGAGAAAATTGGCGATAAGAGCTGAAACGCGAGAACGGTCCCTGTTGGTAAGAGATTAGCTAAATGAGCAGTGGTTTGGAACGTTTGACCTATTGCCTTTTGTATCCATGTTGTTCTTTCTATATCAGGAAAGTCTTTGTCTTGTTCAAGAAGTGGCTTTTTGATCTCTTCTTCTTTTGTACTCTTTTGATGATCTTCATCAACTTTGATCTCCATATCTGTCTCTGAAGTTGCTTTTCTTTGTCTCTATGTTTGTCTCTGATTCTTAGGAAATGATTTGATGTAAGAAAGAATGATGAGGAAATCTAAAAGTAGAGGATATATAATGAGAGAGCAACGTGAGAGAAAAAAAAAAAAAAAGAAGCTTTACACTTTTCTTATTCCTTGCAAGTAACCTTTGAGACCAAACCAAAGTCTTTGTTTAAGTGAAGCATGTTCTTTCCACACTTTTGTTTAATTAAAAGGGGATTATACTTATTCTTGTTTTAATATAATCATACGTTTTTTTAACATCTAAATTTCATATGAACAATTCTCCTCCATGTCGTTTACTAAATCTTTTTGTTTTTGTTTCTGGGTGTGTAATGTATTTCAAAATTCGTAAATTACAATCTAGTGGGATTATTATAACATCATTTCTGTAATCGTTTAAATTAATTAACATTGATATCGAGCATGCATGTATACTCGGTTTTAAAGTGGTTGATAAACATTATCTTCGTAAAATTTATAAAAATATGACTAATCCGTCGTGGAGGTCAAGTAAGGTCTAACAAATAGAATAAGTAATTTATATTAATTGGGTAATCATATGTTGAATTAACGTAAAGTGCTTAGTCAACCCACGAGTTTTCGTTTCTTTTCACCTTGATGGTTCCTTTTACAAGAATCTTTATTTAGATATAATAATTATATCATCATTTTTAACCCAAAAAAAAAAAAATTATATCATCATTTTAATTGTTAAATTACGAAATATCATGCATTGAGACCTGCACGTTAGACATTTCGGTTATAAAAAAAATTCAAAATAATTTTCTAAGAACGTAAAGAAAAAAAAAGGGAGAGGAAAAGCTCAAAAGTTAGGTCTTTAGTAACGGTTTCGTATTGATATGATTTTAATCGTTGCTTGGTGATTCTCTTTGGTGCATTGCTCTCATTTCTTCGGTAATAAACAACTATCATAGCTCATGATTTTAGTAAATAAATGATCATATTCGCATGAATATTATGATGATTGTCAAGTGCACGAAACAATAAACATCCTGAGACTTGGAAGGAAAGATCTTGTCATACTTAATTTGGACGGTGGACCTAACTTGCTTCCGTGTGGAAAAAGGTATACTTCTACTACCTTCTTCTTTGCTTTTGGGTTTGTGGTAAGTTTTAGATTTCCTTTGTGCTCTTCTTCCACTTTGATTTCTGTTCATAAATAACTTAATATTTCTCTTAGTCCATTCATTGTTATTACTTATTAGGACAATTATAACACACACACACCATAAACTACCTCCCTAATTCGTCATTAATACGTTTTACACCCAAATTAACATGTTTACGGGTGGACATGCATATTTGATATTTCGAATAAATTTTTATAGGTTTGGTTAACCGAATTTGATTCTGTAAGAACAATATAACTGAACTCTTAAGTAGTATTAGTTTGCGTGGTTCAATTTAATTGATTCGGTTCAAACGTTTATCGCCCTATTCACGACTAAAACGAACTTATTAAGCAGACCAAGTCTTGTCCAGTCTCATACAAATTTCGGTTTGTATTGTAAAACCAAACCGGTCTGATTTCCCAAAAAAGTCAGATACAACAAATCCAAATTCAAAACCAAAACCTTCTTCCAAAAAAGACAGTTTACAAAAACAAGAACAATAATCTCAACCTGAGCAACAGCCAGAGGATTTAACAGCGGTAACATCATCCTTGTTTCCGATATCAATGGTCTGTCCTTTAGGTAAAGACATCGGATCTCCAGTACCATCAAGTGCTTTACGGCTCATTACACGATAGATCTGAGTCAATACATGAGTGAAAGCTTGCTCGACGTTTGTAGCATCCAAAGCAGAAGTTTCCATGAAGAACATGTTCTCTCTCTCAGAAAACGCTCTAGCTTCGTCTGTAGGGACTGCGCGAAGGTGGCGAAGATCGGCTTTGTTTCCAACAAGCATGATCACAACGTTTGCATCGGTATGGTCACGAAGCTCCTTGAGCCATCTTTCAACGTTTTCAAACGTTATGTGTCGGGTTATGTCGTATACTAGAAGTGCCCCCACTGCTCCTCTGTAGTATGCACTCGTGATTGCTCTGTATCTGTATCACAACAAAACGAAATTGCTCAAAAACAGAGCCGTAGAAACAGAGTATAACTAAAATATAGATAAAGAAAGAAACAGAGCGGAAGATAAAACAGAGAAGTCTCGAGGATTTGTTACCTCTCTTGACCGGCCGTGTCCCAAAGCTGAGCTTTAATGATTTTCTCGTCGACATGAACGCTTCTTGTGGCGAACTCTACGCCGATAGTTGACTTTGACTCGATGCTGAATTCGTTTCTTGTGAATCGAGACAAAAGGTTTGATTTCCCGACGCCGGAGTCTCCGATCAAGACTAGTTTAAAGAGGTAATCATAGTCGTCGTCGGCTCTGTACGCTCCCATTATTCCGAGATCTTTTGATCGGAGTAACAAATATTGAAGAAGAATTCAGAGAGATGTCGTAAGATCTTATGAAATGGATGATGTGTTTGTTGTGTTTTGTAATGAACTGAAACAATGGTAGTGGGTAACGACGAAACCTTATTGGTTTTGTTTGTCTTTAAACAATAAGATTAATAAATTTGGGATTCAATGATTTGTAATTATTATATGCAATGACTAAGCATATGCATATATGTTTTTGAAAGTCTTTGGAAAGATTAGAGAACAAAGATGTTTGACTAAATCTTCGAGTTTATGGCCGCCATGAACTAGTAAACGCAGAACAAAACACTTGCAGGAATAAATAACATATAATTTATTTCTTAAATTCAGTTTATTGTTATTTTCAAATGAAATCACTAGGAAACTATTCAAGAAATAAAGACGATAGCAATGTGTAGGAAGATAACTAGGAAAAGTTATGCATTTGGCATTTTTCTCATGATTTTGTCAATTTGTGTTTTAACTTTTTGAGTTGTTGTATATGATAATATGACACTTAGTATGAGAGACACGTTTTTAGACCTTTAATTAGTTTAATGTCTAGAGATTTATCATACCAACTATAAAGGAACACTAGTAATGTATTTTTTGAGAAAACTACATAGCTAGGTGCCTAGGTCTAGTAACATTTATTTTAGACATAAAAATATGTGTCAGTGCATGTAAATGTTAGCTATAAATAGAATTACTTAATTGACTAACAATATTTTCACAATTAGTTTTCTGGTATATGTTATTTGACTAGATTTTGATAAATAACACTTGGTTATAAAAAACAAAAACCACTCAAATTGAAAGAAAAAAAAATCAACTTGTGAACTCTTTATTATTTGACTATAATGTAATTAGTTTCATTATATGACCTGTTTAACTACCAAATTTAATATTGGTTTGAGAATCATTGACCACACCTTATAATTCAAGAGATAAAAAAAGAGAGGTTGTGATTCATTTGGTAATGGTCAAAAACCTAAAGAGGAAAAAAATAACATAACAATACAAGATTTTTCTCAACATTGTAAAATGTATAAGCCATCGATCTATAAATTGACTTTCTTCTACTATCGGATTTGGAAAAGAATAGCATAATACAAGAGCACAATCTACCACCGATTCGATCTTCATCAATGTCCCAAATGCACAGCTTCATCCACGGCCAGCGCCAATGCAGCAGCAGCGCCAACATATGTGTGTGGAGTTAGCTCCAAAAGTTGGTCTTTTGCTTCTTCAGGCAGATCCAAACCTTTGATAAACTTTCTAATGCTTTCTTCATTCACAGCTTTTCCTCTTGTTAGTTCCTTCAGCTTCTCATACGGCTCTGGAACACCGTATCTCCTCATCACCTTTTTTTGATACCATAACAATTTCGTGACTATAATAATTCAGCAATACATAGAATAACTTAAATTGATATCAAAGACTATAAAGTTAAGAAATTTACAGTCTGTATCGGTTCAGCAAGGACTTCCCAAGTATCATCCAAATCTTCTTTCAACCGAACTTCATTAACCTATATCAAGAACATTCTTAGTTTCTGACAAGTGGAACGAATCTTAGGGATACGGTAACAATACCTGAAGCTTCCCGATTCCCTGAATCGCGCTCTTGTAAGCGAGAAGGGAGTGTCCTAAAGCTCCACCCATGTTTCTCAAGACAGTTGAATCGGTTAAATCACGCTGCAGATTGTACATTTAATCTTCAGGGTTATTTGTACATTAGTGTTAGAAAATATACTGGAGACACTTGATATGAAAAAAATTGGTCAGACCTGCATTCGTGAAATGGGAAGCTTCATGCTGAGAAAAGCAAGCTGTGCATTTGCTATACCTAGATTCCCTTCGCTGTTCTCAAAGTCAATAGGATTCACTTTGTGAGGCATTGTCGATGATCCGATTTCACCCGCTTTAGTTGTCTGCATCAAAATTTCAAACAATGAGACAATTTTCCCTTTCTCATTCAAATAATTCGACATATTTTATTTATCATTTATTAATACTTGCCTGCTTAAAGTACCCTGCAGATATGTAGCTCCATATATCTCTGTCAAAGTCGATTACGATATTGTTGAATTGGCTAATTGTATTAAAAAGTCTAGCCATATAGTCATGGGGTTCAATCTGCAAAACCCACGAGAACAATCAATGAAGAACTATATAAATGCGACAAAAAATCCTCCACTAGGAAAATCTGATCAAGAGAAACTATATACCTGTGTCACGTATGGGTTGAATGTTAATCCGAGAGAAGTAACAAACTCCTCTGCAACATGAGGCCAGTCGATATTAGAATATGCGGATATATGGGCATTGTAGTTCCCAACAGCACCCGCAAATTTCCCCTTAATCTTAGTTTCTGAAAGATATCTCCTTTCTTCGCTCAACCTCACAGCAAATATCGCCATTTCCTTACCCAAGGTTGTAGGAGAAGCTGGCTACATTATAATTCATAGAAAAACAAAATCCAAAGAGATTGACAGAATCAAAATCATGACTAGTGCTTTAACATAGTGATAGACAGAACCGAAACTGAAAAAGCGGAAAGATAAATTGGTAAAAGTCTTCTCTTTTGACATTACCTGCCCATGAGTATGTGAAAGCATCGGGACATACGCAAAACTTTTAGCCATCAAAGAGATTGACTTAATCAGCTCGTCCATGGTAGGAAGTATAACCGAACTAAGTGCTTCTCGAAGCATCAAAGCATGGGAAAGATTGTTGATGTCCTCAGACGTACAAGCAAAATGGAAAAACTCAAGAACCTAATTGATTGAAAGACGAGAGAATTAGTCAAAGGCATCAAAGCATCCAAACCCTAAGAACCTAAGAGTGAGAGATAAGTTTCAAAACCTTAGCAATCTCTGGATGTGAGTCACACTTTTGTTTCAAGAAATACTCCACTGCTTTCACATCGTGATTTGTTACTCTCTCAATCTTCTTAACTTCCAACGCATCATCCAAGCTAAATCCATCGATGATGCCTTGCAAGTACTTCTGAGCTTCTTTGCTAAAGCTTGGAACTTCAGTGACTTCAGGAATATTTGAAAGCTTAAGAAGCCATTTGATCTAGCACATATATACAAAAACATCAACGATTTTGGCAAATGGGTGCTTTAGAACACTAAACTAGTACAATCTTGTCAATCAATGAATCATAACATAAATCTCCACTTGGAGAGTAACAACAACAGCTAATGTCAAATGGAAATACCTCGACAAGTACTCTGAAATAGATCAACCCAAACTCGCTCATCGAAGAAGCCAATTCCTTAACTTTTCCCCAATAACGTCCATCCAAAGGCGATAATGCAGTTAAATTCGACATCTCCATGACTCTGGAACTATCCCCAGCCATTGCTATCACCTAAAGTATAGCCATTTGCAGCCAATTCGTATCGGAAAACATCAGATTACAGCTTCTCAGCATAAACCCACAAACAAAAATTCAGCTTGGAACTAGAAAAGGTTTACCTTTCTTGAAGTGGTTAGCTTGAGAGAATCAGTAGACGAGACAGAGAACGAAACTCTCGGAGCCAAGCAGAGCGATTTTGAAGGGTTTAAGAGACTTCTTGTGGCTGTTAGCCCGAAACATGGGATTTTAGTGTTGGTTAAAGCCATTGAAGAAAACAATTGATAAACCCTAGATTCCAGAATCCAAGCTTTAGAAGTGAGTGAGTGAGTTGTGGTGGATGCTTGGCGTAAATGTACCGCCGATCAATTAGTATTTTAGGGTTTTAGGAGAATCCGATTAGAAAACACAGCTGCGCATTTCTATTCTCTACTTAAATTCCAAATTTACCCTCCTGTTGTCCCATACTTGGATCAGTTTCTTTGGCCACAAAACAAAAACTGAAAACAGTAAAAAAAAGATGTTTGGAAATCACATAAAACAATACTCATGTGTTGATTGTCAACAAATATACATACGAACAAATTTACAAGAATTGATTGTTATACACAAAACCATCTTATATATAAAGTTTTTTTTTTGTGTAAAGATATTATATATAGAATAAACTAATGTCTTGACATAATTATGATATATACATGTATTAATGTTACAATGTTTTTTTTAGAGGTCAAAAAGAAGATAATAACGTGTCCAAATAATCACTTCCAAAATCCTCAAACTCAAACAAACCAAACACATCACATAATGTCTCTTCTTCGGTAACCATCTTCTTCATTTTAACTTCTTGAAACATAAAATCTTTATCACTCCTTCTTCTCTTTCTTGAACCTAACCAAGTTTCTCCTCCACTCTCACGCAATCCACAAGTCTCCGTGTACTCCTCATGAGTTGATCGATAACTTAGGGTACAGTGGTTATCAACCATCCCATCAACATCTTTATCATAAGCCTTGATCGCTTCTTTTTCTGTTCTTGATCCAATTCCGTGGTTGCTTCTTATGGTATGGTATGTATTTGAGCTGTGTATCGGGTAGTAATTTGGGCTGCAATCCATTTCCATAGCTTTAATAACCGTGTCGAGCTGAAAATTTGTGTGAGCTTTTTGAGTCCCTCGTATTCTAACCGCGGCTTTATCATAAGCCATAGCTGCTTCTTCTGCAGTTTGGAACGTTCCGAGCCAAACCCTTACACCGTTTCTTGTCGAATCCCTGATTTCAGCAGCGAATTTCCCCCACGGACGTCTCCGTACTCCCCTGTATTTCCTTGTATTGCAAGAAACCCGAGAAGAGAAAGACTCAATGGTAGGGTTGGTTATTGGGTCATGACTGGTTTTGTTTGGGGAAGAAGCAACGGCGTTGAGAAACTCTGTCCATTCCTCGGCCTCCATCGACATATCTAGGCTTGGAAGCAATTCTTTAGAATCTTCTGGTATGTTAATGTTATCAAGAGTAGGCAACTCTTCCCAAGTTCTAGAAATATCTGGAACATGAACTGATGTTTTATCGGTTTGTGGTTTTCTGATGAAGTTCTCCCAAACATTCTTTAGGATCTCTCCGTCTGGTTCTTGGACATTGCCCAAAGCCATTGTTGAATGAGAAAGAGAGGAAGTATTGTATTGGTGAGACATAAGGCATTTTAAAGAGATACTTTTGCTTTTGGGGATTTTGTGTGTACGTTGAATGGGAAATATGCGGCAGGATAATTGGGAAAGTACAGTTGGTGAAACTTGTAATCCAAGGTACTGACTACCTCGTTTCATGTAACTTATTCAGGGTTTTAGGTTCCACATAAAATCAGGGTTTTTTTCTATAACTAAATATTGTAATATTACTTGTTCTTTAAGTATAAAGATTGTGTACTCTTGAAAAAGACTAGATGCAGAGTATTCTTAAACATTTCTTATGTCAACTACTTAAAAATAGAAGTAAAATTTTATTCTCGTTGAATAGACTTACGTAAACAGATATGTTTGTTTAACGAGTAACTAAAAGACGGCTTTGTGTTGTATTATCCCACGATTTTCGTGTTTACTTTTGTGATGAACATAATAATCTTGAGCTTTACGCTTTGTGAGAATCTATTGATGTGTTCCCACGAGAGGCACAAATCTGTTTTGGAGAATTGTGTTATCTAGGATCAGATTATTACGGTATTGGTATATATATTGGGAACTTTTATATAGCTTTTAAAGGACTAATGAACCCTAATATTGATTTAGCTTTCTAT
This sequence comes from Capsella rubella, assembly GCF_000375325.1. Taxonomy (NCBI): domain Eukaryota; kingdom Viridiplantae; phylum Streptophyta; class Magnoliopsida; order Brassicales; family Brassicaceae; genus Capsella; species Capsella rubella. The sequence goes on along the minus strand of NW_006238917.1, from coordinate 8,610,333 downwards.
GCATCAACGAGTATTGAGTTATTTTGTTAAGTTTGTTGATACGTATTAATTTTGGTATATAATCGTATTCGTAGGTTTATGGCCAGCAACATTTTCTAAGATATCAAATGTGAAACGAAATCAGAAAGAGTGTAAGACCTACGTCATTAGCAAACCTTTTCTCCAAAAGTACTTCTTATAATTCGTATCATATGATCTTTCGACGGTCTGAACTCTAGAGATTTGACACAATGATGAGTGACACAATCATGTATGTATATATTTAGTATTTCCAAATTGAGTAAGATGTAATCATCTACATATTGCACACGCTTTGAAACATAGTGTACAATTGAAAGAAAAAGATAAAAGATCTTTATTCAGTGTATTGTTTAGAAACTTTATATGTAAGTTCAAAGTCATCTCTCAGCTAGCTAGCTGTGAATATGAAATATATGAAATCAGATAATATGTTAATATAATATTATTGGTGTATATAGTTTTACAATTTATACAAATATCTAACAACAAATTAAAAATATTAGCAATTTATCTTTGAAAAATAAATTCGATTATTTAGCATTAATATACAGAACTCAATAAATCTGTCGTAGAGTATGTTTGGTCTGAATAACCCGGGTTCGAAATCACCAATAAGTGGAAGAATAATTATTTTTGCGAGCAATTTCTCATATGGCGGGAAAATTGACTTCTTTAGACTATTAGGGTTCTACGAAGCTCTCTCCCTTCTAATTTTGGGGTTTTTTTTTGGGTTCTGCTGCGAATAAATTAGTGAATTTTTGGAAGAGAAGATGTCGAAAGAGACGACGAAGGGTAACAATACTAGCAGAGTGATGAGTAGCTATGGAAGTGGCTTGGAAGCAAACACCTTGGCCATGCTTGATTCGACTGGCGCTAAGGACAGTCGCGACGCTAACGAAGATCGTACGTTTTCTCAATTTTGTTCAATCTCCGTATATGTTTGCGTTAATTCCCTTTGTTTGTTTCACTGTATTGATCCGTTGAATGAAACCCTAGGTTTGCAGTATCTGGAAGCTGTTCGTGCTGCTTCACTTGTACCCGAAATTGGAATTCCTCCAACCAAGTAAATTACACTAAGAAACTTTTATAAGAAATTTGAAGTCATTGCCTTGAAAGAGTCATGATTTTGATTTGGGGTTTTGTGAATTTGAAGCAAAATGTACCAAGCGATGTTTCGGATATTGAGATTTGGTAGAACGTTGGAACTTATAACTGCAAGTTACCAGCTTTTGACACAATTACATCAGGTACTTATATGAAATTTTCTGTAGTTTTTTTTCTCACAATGTGTGTAAAGTTTCACTGTTTTGCTTATGTTTTTTTTTGTTTTGTTTTCAGCGGTTTCCTTGGGTTTATGTATCTGATTCAGCTGATCAGTTGGAAATCGTTGATGAGGTACTTGTTACAAAGGCTCTGATCGGATGTTGTTCATTTTTTGTTGTGGTAGGGATGGTTGATTTCATTTGTGTGTTAATGGTTTTGTATGGCAGGCTTGGTCACCGTTTAGTTTTGGGTCTGATGTTGATTCTGATGGAAAGGAAATATCAGTGAGAAGCCCATGTAAGGACGTTGTCTCTTCTTTGAATTAGCTGTTCTTCGTTGTTGCTTATCATGATTTCTTGTTCTGTGATTTCAGTTTTTCAGCAGCTGATTCAAAACATGAACAAAGGAGTTAATGAGTCTGAGGAATCGGAATTAAAGGTTGGCTTACTTGTTTCTTCTAAACCTTGTTTTGCTTAGCTTAACAAATTGGTAGACTTTCACACTTCTTGCTCCTTTTATTTGGAATTCTGTAGATCCTGGGAAACTTGTTCCTGTTCAAGTATCTTGTTCATGTTCTTAAGTTGGATTTTACACCGAGGAATCAAGTGTATAAAGGTACATATGGTGTCTTCATAGTTTCAAGATTTCTCTTTATCTTGTGTAATTTGGGAAAAACTTTAGAAGCTTTGTGTCCTTTTGTGCTCCAGAAACCATGAACTGGAGTCTTTTAAAGGAGTCCTCACTGAATCTACTTCTGGTACTTCCCATAATTAATGGCTCAGAAGCTAGTCTAGTCCCTTAACTTTATCCGTGATTTAGTGTTGTGGTTCCACTTGTAGGCTTCAAGAAAAGTGAATTTCAAACTTCTAATGAAAGATTATCTTTCAACAATGTGTGCACCCATTGATGCTGATGAAAAGTCTACCAGTTTGGTAGAATTGCACGAGGGCATGCTTTCTGCTATGAAGGAACTTTTAGTAATGGTAAGTTGTAAGTTATAACCAGAGTATAAAGTTTACTATATTTGAAGTTCTCTTCTCTCACTTTTATGTTCCTTGTTTAGATGATGGACCTTGATGCATCAAAGCAGAAAGCTGACTTAGAAGGGATTACCTCTAGAGGAGATGGCATAAGGTATTCAAATTCTGGCCTCTCTTTTGAATTGTGTGTTTCGCCATGTTTGTGATCCATTTTGATGCAGGACTCCTGCAATGGAGATCATTCTCGACGAGCTGACATATAATGGTTACTTGCTGTCAAACTTTCTTCAGGTAAGAGACAAACCACTTTGTGTTGGCTAAATACTTCTCTGTGGTTCTTGAGTGCAATTTTTCCAGCAGGTTTTTGACGATCCTAAATGGAAGCTAGAGATTGTTCTCCAATACCTTACCAAATACATTCCTAAGGTTTGTTGTTAATCCTCTGATTCCCCTTTGTTCCTCATCTCCAACAATGATGTTCTTTTGGTTGATTCTCTGATTGTTCTCTCTGAATCAATCTATCTTTGGTTGCAGCCTTCTGTTCGTACCCGAAGATCAAACGTTCCTCAAGCAGAGGATCCAAAAACACTAAATGGGATCTTAAAGACCTTTTCCAGTGGCACAAATTCAAAGAACATCACCAAAAAGATAGGACCTGACATTGTTCAGATCCTCATCGGACATGCCTTTCTGGTAACAATGATATCTTTGTTTCTCCTTTCACATTCTGAGAGCTTTATCTTTTTTTTTGCTCCTTGTCCTAATTTTGATTAATTATCATCAGGCTCGGCTCACATTCTCTAACCCAAGTGACGGAGACTCTATAACAGAGATATGCAATACTATCATCTCTGCATTTACTAGTCTTAAGCAAGTAGATCAGTAAGTGGCAGTTTCTTTTACCCTAAGTTCATTTTCGATACATAGCTTTCCTTTGTCTAATCAAAAGCTTTCATGATTGTTACAGAAAAATCGAGATTCTATCTTTTGGGAAAGAAGTGCTGTTTACTGCAGGAATGGTACTCAAGGCAAAAGCTTAAAGCATTAGGCATCTAGGAATCAAGATTTTAGCAAATCTAGAGGCTTTGCATTAGATTAAAAGCAACGAAATTACATGTAATGTAGGAATTAACAGTTACAGTTCAATGAATTATGATTGTTTCACATAAATATATATAATTCTGAGTCTCCCTGAATGGTAGATTCCATAGTTTCACTGATGCAAGATGAGTGATTTTATGATTATGTTGATGCCTTTGTCTCATTCCTGAAACACATTAAGACTTGTTTAAGTAACAAATCAGTGCCAGATAAGCTTATGCAAAACATCTTTGCTTACTTGGAGGATTGAGGTGACTCAAGCTGCATCGTGACTGGACCGTCGTTTACAAGATTGACCTTTCAATATGATTAAAAGTAGTGTTATAAGCAAGAGAACTTGTAATAATCACGCAAGTCAGGAAGGATTGTCCTCTTACCTGCATCATAGCTCCAAACACACCATCTGTTTTTTTTTATAAGAAAAGAGTTGACTAATTCAGGAAGACTAAAGAGAAATAGTGAATTGATCAAGAAAGATCAGTCAGAGTATGTATTACCTTTTACAGCATCAGGATTATATGCTTTCTGGAACTTCTCGACTAAAGAAGCATAAAATGGTTTTGCTTTCTCAGGAGGCATTGCAACATGAAAATCGGGTTTGTTACCTTTCAAGAATCCGTATAATGTAAACTGACTAACTGTTCGAACAAACGATCCAAAGACCAGAGCAAGCAAAGGAGACAAATCTCAGTACATTAACCAGAAGCTAAAGAATTCTCTAATCAGAAGATATAACAAACAGATGCCATTACCAAGTAAAACTCCATAATTCCTCTGCATTACCTGCAAAATCCAAGTTTACATTTTTATGAATCCCTTAAATCAAAATTGTTAATATAACTATCAGAACTTACATTTTGGTCCCATCCTTTGCCAGTGGTTTCATTAGTGAACAGTCTCATGTTCAAAACTTTTCGACATCTACAAAATGATTTCAGAAAACTTTATAACGAACTTTGAAATGGAAGAATCAAGCTAAAACTGAAAATTTTGAGCAATCATACATGTAATCGGCATCATAATCAGTATCTGATTCATGGATTCCGATTAAAACCAAGAGACCAGGACCAATCTCCGACACGATTCGACCATCCACAGTAACAGAGGAAGATGAGACTCTCTGGATTACAGCTCTCATTGCTTTAATCTGATATTTCCGACGGTGAATTTGCTGACTTTGGTTGCGGCGGAGGAGTAAAGTTGAGAGCTTGTTGCGCAGTGGAGTGGTGTGGCAAGATGGAAACGCAGAAGAAGCAAGACAATTCATTTTCTTCTATTTGTTAAATATAGAGTCCAGGGAAGGATGAACATATAACCGAGACTAAACCGAACCAAATTTAAACTTTTGGATTTGAACCGAAATAATTTAAACCAAATGCCTAAAATTAGAACCGAACCTCGCCGGTAACCGGGATCACCGCCGCCGTAAACAACCAAAAGGCATATTAGAGAGAAAGAGCCGATACATAAACTGAAACAACCGAAGAAGCCAAAAGCTCGTTGGGCGAAAAAATGGCGTTTTGGAAACCAGGAACTGAGAAACCGCGTTTCGAAGATGATGGTGAAGGAGGCATAGTGTTCATGTCCAACAATCTCGCATCCTCTTCTTCTTCTAGGTATGCCAGCTTCTTCTCTCTTAATTGCTGTTGGTAGTACTCGTACTTGTTCTGCGGTTGATTATAACTTAATGGTGCGAAATTTGTAGTTATGGGTATGCGAATATAGAGAAGCAAAGACAGAGATTGCCTGTGTACAAGTACAGAACTGAGATTCTCTATTTGGTGGAGAATCACGCTACCACCATTATCGTTGGCGAGACGGGCAGTGGTAAAACCACTCAAATTCCTCAGGTTTCTTCTTTGTTCTTTGTTCTTGGTTTTATTTTCTTTGGGGAAAGCACCTAGCTTTGCTAATTTCAGGGTTCTAAGACCAATTGGCAAATTTTGATTAGAGTTGAAGGTTGTGAATTTGGATTGTAGTAGTCACTAGCTGACATATGTGAAATGTAGCTAGAGAGGCATAAAACTTGCTCAATTTTTCAGTATCCTACAATGTTTAAGCTCACACTAGCTGTTTGGGAAGTTGGAGAAACTGGAGATATCTGCAATTCAACCACTAGCAGAATCTTCTTGGTTCTTGCCCGCAAGTGTTGATACCGCTTTGTTTATAATAATTTGTAGTACCTGAAAGAAGCTGGATGGGCTGAAGGAGGCCGAGTTATTGCTTGCACACAGCCAAGACGTTTAGCTGTCCAGGTTTGTTTTCTTCTCCTCCACCAAACCTTACAGCTCAAGTTTGAAGAGTGATGTCTCAGCTCAAGTTTTGCAATTCGTGCTTGATCATATATATACTCTTTGTTTTGTAATTGACTTAGGCGGTTTCTGCGAGAGTGGCTGAAGAGATGGGAGTTAATCTTGGGAATGAAGTTGGCTACACAATTCGATTTGAAGATCATACAACTTCTGTGAGACTCTTCCCTTAACATCCTTCTACTTATCCTTAATTGTATGGAGTATTTTGGTGATGCTTACAAAGATCTTCTGCTTGGTTAAAACAGGGTGTGACTAGTGTGAAATTTCTCACAGATGGGGTTTTAATCCGAGAGATGATGGAGGATCCCCTCTTGACAAAGTATAGGTAATGATTTTTTTCGCACTGCATAATCTCGTTTGAATTATAATTTAGGTCAGTCAATGGTGCTGGTAAACCTTATCTAATCATATGTCATTGTGTAGTGTTATTATGATAGATGAAGCTCATGAGAGATCTATTTCAACGGACATTTTACTGGGTCTCTTAAAAAAGGTATAGCAATAAGACATAGACGATTAGATTTTCTTGAACCTTTTTTGTTTACAGTTTGCTTTTCTCAAGTCCTATAAATTGTTAATCCTAGATACAACGTCGCCGTCCTGAGCTACGCCTGATTATATCGTCCGCCACAATCGAAGCAAAAGCAATGTTCAATTTCTTCAACTCCAGGTTCTGATCTCTTTTAATGCTTATGATTTTTTTTGCCCTGGGTCTCGTTCTCTTGGAATCACTAATGAAATATATATTCTTATTCATTATGGAAAAAATAGTAAAAAACGGCATGCGTTAGAAGGTAGTACCCAGGGACCAAAGTTGGAACCTGCAATCTTATCTGTCGAGGTATTTTTGTAACTCTTATCTTGCTTAAGATTATTCTTTCTTAACCCTTATTTATATGTCATAGTTTCTGATTCTTGTTTTGTTGGTGAAATTTTCTTAGGGCAGAGGCTTCAGTGTGAAAATTCACTATGTTGAGGAGCCTGTCTCAGACTATATCCGATCAGTTGTTTCAACGATATTATTGATTAATGAGCGGGTACTTTGATTTGGTGTTTTATAACCATCTAATGTGTTAAACTGTTGTAGTAAATTATTTTCCTTGGACTGTTATCTTTAAATTGTATCTTCTTATTTTCAGGAGCCACCTGGGGATGTTCTTGTATTTCTTACGGGTCAAGATGATATTGAAACTGCAATAAAACTTCTTGAAGAAGAAGCTCATAGCAATCAAAAGAATTCTTCAGGTATAATACCTGTATATATTACACATATGTAAGATCTTGTTAATCGACTTTAGCATTTTCCTTCAGTTTTCAGCACTATAATAAAATTCACATCTATTTCAGGACTGCTACCTTTGCCATTATATTCAGGGCTTTCTCGATCAGAACAGGTTGATTTTTGTTGCAAGGCTCTAGACAACCCAAACCATTCTTTCTAGAGTATTTGAAAAACTGAAACGATGGAGTTGTTGTTTTCTCATTTCTTTATATCAGGAATTGATCTTTACTCCAACTCCCAGAGGAAAGAGAAAAGTTATACTCTCAACAAATATTGCAGAAACATCATTGACTTTAGAGGCAAGGTTTCCTCATTATTGTCTTTTCGTTGCCAAGTTTTTTCTCTCATACATATATTGTTGAATCATCACTGACAATAACTGTTTCGCTTTTTTTAATTCAGGGAGTTGTCTATGTGATTGATAGTGGTTTCTCAAAGCAAAAGTTCTATAACCCAGTAAGTCCATCTCCATTTTTTTTATATCTTTTAGTTCTGTCCTTTGTAATATATTGAACATTTCTGAATCATCTCTAACATTTCTTACCCTCACAGATTTCAGATATCGAAAGTCTTGTGGTGGCACCCATATCCAAAGCATCCGCTAGACAAAGGTCTGGTAGGGCTGGGCGAGTCCGACCTGGGAAGTGTTACAGGTTATTAATTCTCTATCCGTTTATAAAAGTGACTAAATTGTGTCTGATTTAATGGTTTAGTTGTGCTTATTAATCCTCTTCCTAATAATTGTTTTATGGTAACTAGGCTTTACACTGAGGATTATTTTCTCAACCAAATGCCTGGAGACGGCATACCGGAGATGCAGAGGTCGAATCTTGTTTCTACAGTTATACAGGTACAAAATTGCTCAGCTTTTGTCATATAATTTTGTAAGAACTCACAATTAGGGATGTGTTACACAAAACCAGAGATAAGTTTCTTTTTATTTCAAGCTTTTCACTGTATCCAGTTTGTAAATATCCAGATGAGAGGAAGTTCTTGTTCTGAGATGTTCAAGTTCTGTTGATTTTTTTTTTTTATATAGCTTAAGGCTTTGGGCGTAGATAATATATTGGGTTTTGATTGGCCTTCACCTCCATCCCCACAAGCAATGATCCGGGCACTTGAAGTACTCTATTCACTTCAAATCCTCGACGATGATGCAAAACTCACATCGCCAACAGGATTCCAAGTTGCAGAACTTCCACTGGTACTTTATCTTCCTAACTTTGAGTTATTTTTAAAATTCATTTTCATCCTTACTGCATTTTAACATGTCTCAGTGTTGTCATTTTTGCTAGGACCCAATGATATCAAAAATGATTTTAGCTTCAAGTGAGCTTGGTTGTTCAGATGAGATCATTACAATAGCGGCAGTTCTCTCTATCCAGGTAAAGGCGGCTCTTCACTCTGTTTCCTCTACTAAATTTTTCTTCTCTTTAAATGCATAAGAAGTATGAACCTTATTGCATATGTAATTTTTTGCTTTCCATCTGAATTATGGGATTTGAAACTAAATGGAAACTGTGTAAACTGTGGGATGTATATGCAGTCCGTTTGGGTCATTGCCAGGGGAGTACAGAAAGAACAGGATGAGGCCAAACTGAGATTTGCAGCCGCGGAGGTATATATTACCATATAAGTATATATAACCTTGAGCAAACTATATCTCTATAAATCTTTTTTTTACTGAGTAAAATCATTGTTCTTGTCTATCCAGGGTGACCATGTCACATTCCTGAATGTATACAAAGGGTTTCTTGAGTCAAAAAAGTCTTCACAGTGGTGTTACAAGAATTTCCTCAACTACCAATCCATGGTGCTTATAATAACAGAATTGGCATTTAGTCATTATTTTCCTTTCTCCATTTCCAATTTGTTTTTGTTTCATTCGCAGAAAAAAGTGGTTGAAATCAGGGATCAACTCAAACGGATTGCTCGGAGATTAGGCATCACCTTGAAATCATGTGACAGAGACATGGAGGTAGGAAACCCTACCACCTTGCTTCAACTGAAAAAAGGTTGCAGGTTTTTAATGTTACCTTATTTCAGGCTGTGAGAAAAGCTGTGACTGCAGGGTTTTTCGCCAATGCATGCCGCTTAGAAGTGAGTAACCCATTTCAAATTTCTGTTTCTACATATCTTTTTTGGTTTTTTTAGAGAAATCAAAATTTCATATTTTTTTTGTGTTATGGTGTTTTAGCCACACAGCAATGGGGTATACAAGACCATTAGAGGCTCTGAAGAAGTTTATATTCACCCGTCATCCGTATTATTCAGGTTAGTAGTAATCTTATTGCTATGGTTCTAGCAAAAACCTCAATAACATCACAACGTTTAAAGATCTTTCTTTTGATTGTGAAAGCTTATCTAGTATATGTATATACAATTTTCAGGGTGAATCCGAAATGGGTGGTATACCAATCTATTGTCTCTACAGAGCGTCAATATATGCGGAATGTCGTAACTATAAATCCTTCTTGGCTGACAGAAGTTGCTCCACACTTTTACCAGAACCGGCAAAATGCTATGTCCTTCTAGGCACCAAGCCTACCACCAGCAATTCAAAACATAATAACAGTTGATTCTGACAACGTTTCTTGATAGTTTTACAGCTTTAATCAATGCAAGAACGTTTGTAGATGCAAAACAAAAAATACAGAATTTTACTTAGTTTATATAATTTGAACAGCTCAACTTAATGAAGAAAACATAGACTCTATATTCAATCAGATTTGCCTGTTTGTTGTTTTTTGTTCTTCTCACCGTTTACAGAGTAGGAAAAGTTAAGAAAATGATCACAGAATCAAATCTCCTATTCAGCTGAAAATCTCGGCAAACTTCTCGGAAACTAGGACTCCTGAATCAATGGATTCCAGTGGATCTTTCCTCAGACGGTGCCTTAAGCAATTAGGGATAACAGTTGCAACATCATCTGGAGTTACTCGATCTTTTCCTTTGAGTGCTGCAAGTGCCTTTGCTGCTCTGTTAGTCACTATGTCTCCTCTCAGCCCATCAACATTGAGCTCCGAACATACCCTAGAGATCTTCACCTTCAATTCCCGATCAATCTGAACCGAAGAAAGATTCGCCCTAGCAGTTGATATCTGGTCTTGAAGCTTGTCCTGCTCGGTTTTGTAAGTTTCACGGAAGTCCTTTGGGTCGCTATCGAAACGAGCTCTCTCCTCGACAATCTTGACTCGTAAATCTGCATCTCTAACGGTCCCTACTTGTGCGTGCATGCCAAATCGATCAAGAAGCTGTGGCCTAAGCTCTCCTTCTTCCGGATTTCCTGAACCAATTAAGATAAACCTAGCCGGGTGAGAAATCGAAATTCCTTCTCTCTCAACCGTGTTCCAACCAGAAGCAGCTGAATCCAAAAGAACATCAACCAAATGATCATCCAAGAGATTAACTTCATCAACATAGAGAATCCCTCTATTAGCTTTAGCCAACAAACCAGGCTCAAAGGCTTTTACACCTTCTGTCAAAGCCTTTTCGATATCGATTGTTCCACAAACTCTATCTTCTGTTGCACCCAATGGAAGATCAACCATATTGATCTTAGTTGCAATAACAGGAACTTTCTCTCCCTTTTCAACCCTCTCTCTTACCTCAACTCCCATGAACTCAGGATCTATCGGGTCCGAGTTATAAGGGTCGCCAGCAACTACCTTAATCTCAGGCAACAGATCAACTAATGATCTAACAGTTGTAGATTTGCCAGTTCCTCTATCTCCCATAATCATCACACCACCAATCTTTGGATCGATCACATTCAACAGAAGACATAACTTCATCTCATCTTGCCCTACAATAGCTGCAAATGGATAAACCGGCCTTGCACTCTTCTTTGAATCAAACTTCTCTACCTAAAACCCAAAAACCACCATCACATCAACAACAATCATATACATGTTCCTAAGCTTTATAAATCAAGAAAAGTCTGAAACTTTATGAGAAAACATCATCAGAAAATACACACATACTTGTTCAGTAGAGTTGATTTCAGTGGCTACATTCATAACCGAGACATGGTAACGAGACCTGTTCTTCTTTGGCCTCATTTGGATTCCTGCATTGAAGTTTCTTCCAGAGATTTTCCCTGTAAACAAGAACTCAACACTTCGAATCACCAGGATTTTGAATTGTGAAAACAGTAACGTCTAAGGTTTCGAGAGAGTTGGGTTACCTGGCCTGAAGCAAATGGTGGCGGTCGAATGTGTTGAAGAAGAAGAAGAAGAAGAAAGCGAAGGAGCAGCCCAGATTGCGGAGGAAGATGTTCCAAGAAGAGACGCCATTTTTGTGTGAGCTTAGAGTTTTACTCAGCTTATGATTGGCTTTCTTCTCCTTAGAAAAATTTCGTTTCTATTGGTTTAAGTTTGCTTTCTGTGTGGTCAGGATAAGAAGATAGATTCCCTTCTCTATCTCCTTTTTCAATTTTTCCGTTTTCGAAAATAAATATTTATTAATTCAGTCCCCGTAAAACTATAACATTTCAATTTACTCAACTTTTTTCTTTTCTTTTTCAAATAGATATGATTCAGTTTTTAAGGTGGGCTCTTTGGTCATAGCTCAAATATATAAATGTTTCACAAAGGCCCAAATCAAAATCATTCGCAGTCCAGCTAATTTCAAATCTTCCCCCTCCGATTTCCTCCGTCGGCGATTTTCTCTCCGGTGCCATTGTTCCCGTTGAACGTTGACCGTTAGCGCCTACCTCCGATACAACTGTATTCAACCGGTAAGAATCTACACTCGTTGCTCATCGATTGAGTAGAATCTCTCACTCTTCTGCGTTGTTCTGGCTTTTCGGTTAGTTAAGGTTCGACGATTTGACGATCGTTGATCATAATCGGTGAACATTTCTATGTTAGAGGTAGCGATTGTGCGTAGAAATGTTCGATTAATGTCAAGAGTATGTTTGATTTTCTCTTCTGATACTCTGTCTCCTAAATTTAGTTTCGTACGGCTCGTTCTTCCTGAAAATAGTCTCGAGTGGCGTCTCCTTACCTAAAATCTACGAATCGCATGGCTTGTTTTGTTAAATTGGTGTTGAATCTCATAACGTGATTCCTGCTACTGTTCTTCTTTGTTTAGATTGTTTCTCGGATAATCACACTGTTTGATTTGTTAGTTTCCTCCTTAGTGATAGTTTTAGAAGGACTTTTAATGGAACTTATGATTTGTGTGATAACATTTGTTCTTCTATGCTAGTTTAGTTTGTGACGCAGCGTGATTTATATTTTTGTTGATTTGCGTTCATCTTAACATAACAGATAAGGTACTTTCGTGAGTAATTGCTACAATGATTGTGATGATAGTTTTTTTTCATTGCAGTTGGTTGTCAAGACTCAAGAGTAATACTGAACAGATTTTGCCATGTCTTCATCTGCTAAAAAAAGTTCTACAGATATTCAGGAGAAAGATCTAATGCTCGGTATGGTTTCTATGATCTGAAAATTATTGAATCCAAAACATCACACAAAATATAGAATTGCTAGTGGAATGCCTTCTTGCCACTTGTGGAAAAAAATACCATTTAAGAGAAGGAATCATGAAATAGACTTTCTTGATAACTTGATGTTAAAAACGTTACATCAGAAAGATCATGCAGGCTATCTTTCAGTCTTCTTTATCTTACTCATTGTTCAATTCCTCAAGTTTTGGCCAGCTGTGGATTTTTGTGGCATATATAGAGACCATAAAATGTTCCCATGGTTGAAACAGGTGATTAAGCTGTCCATTTTATTTTCATTTCCATGGTTTACCTGCAGACAAAGAAATGGAAAAGGACACATGGAACTTTAAGTCAATGACAGATGACCCAATGGATTTTGGCTTTGACTCACCAGCAAAAAATAAGAAGAATGCCTTCAAGCTGTGAGTGTAACCTATATGATATGCTTCTTAAACCATGTCTGCACCCTAGCTATTATTTTAATTATGGAATTTTCCCTCCTTTATCATTGGATTACTACTCTAAGTTTCTGTTGCTTGACAACAAGGCCTAGCATCTCATATGGTTCTGTTTCTTTGTCTCTTTCTCAGGGATATGGGTTTCGATCTAGATGGAGATTTTGGAAATCTATCATCATTCAAAATGGACATGCCAGATTTTGACTTCTCAAGCCCAGCTAAGAACACCACAAAAACGAAAGAAAGCTCTGATGATAAATCTAGTAAAAATTCAAAACAGAAAAAAAATCCATTTGCCTTCTCTTATGATTTTGATGGGTATGAATCCATCAATAAATCAATTTCCTTGTTTAAAATTATCTCTGTCATCAGAAATTACTTACCACCATGTTTTTCTGCGAGCAGGTTAGACGACTTTGATCTTGGTTCAAGCCCACCGAAGAAGGGAGGCAAGACTACGAGCAGGAACACGGATACCGAAGAAATTTCTGCTAGAAGAAAGATTGATAAGTCAGACGATTTGGACTTTGGTCCAGAGGTACCTATACCTAAACAAGCTCCCTCCAAGGCAAATTCAGATGTTCAGGTAAAGGCTTCAGTTGAAAAAGAGAACCAAAGTTCCAAGAAAACAGCTACTATGGTTGTTGATAGTAGCACTCACTCAGATCAAGCTACATTAGAGAGCATGGAAAATTTGGAGGCGGTGGAATCACCTCAAGGTCCAAGAATAAAAACCTCAAGAACTCATACAATGTCTGTCCGACCTCAATCCATAAACACTTCACCATTGAAGATGACCCGACCTCAATTCATAAACACTTCACCATTGAAGACATCATCTTCAATGGTTGAAGAAATAGATGAAGCACGTCCTTCTAATGAAACCGCAGAACCCACTCCATTACATGCTTCCGAGACTGCTAATACTTCAGTAAGCAGAGAAACCAGTCCAGGTATCCATGATATCTACAGGCCTGGCACAAAAGAAGACTATCCTAAAGATCCAGAACAGAGTGCCAATAAGAAAATGATTTCCACTATGGAATCAAGTTATGAGAAGAATGAACAAACTGAACCAAACATCTCTTTTGAGTTATGTTTGGACAAGATAGAACATCAACAGGAAGAAATGAGTACAGACTCTCAAGCAGATATACAGGATCACACTAGAGGAACACTGTGTGATCTAGACACCGGACATTCTCAAACAACTCTCTCAGGGAAATTATCCACTCGTCCAAGCCAAACTGCTCAGGTACAAGATTTAAGTGCAAAGCTACCACTAAAGCCATCCCACAGGTTAGAAACCAAAACTAATTTTATTATTCCCCGAATTTGTCATTCTGCCAGTATACTTTGAAGATGAAATATATTTAACAATTGCTGTATTCTGCGAACTAAGTGCAGCGTGTCAGGGATCAATGATTTGAGGGCCATGCAAAATAAAGACTCAGGACTTATCAGATCCAAATTTTTTAAGAAGACAGAAAAACCACAATCCCATGTGCTGGAGTCCACTCCAAATCATACAGAGATTCAGTCGGTTACCCGAGAAAGGATTGGGTCGAATATGAACCCTACAAATGATAGGAGGTAGTATTTTCTTTTCTGTGCCCTCTGTGTAACTATCGTTTCACTCTTTCCTTTCTCTCCACCATGCAGACATGATATAAAAGATGCATTATCTGGATCCACAACTAGAACATCTCCAGTTGAGCTTGTCAACACAGATTCCGAAAAGGATGCACCAAATGATAATACAAGCAGGTAATGTTCTGGGCTTTTATGCTCAAACATAAGAATAAGCTTCTTTCTTTCTTTCAAGATGATATATATATATATATATATATATATAAGCAAGGGGACAAGTCCAATTATTTTTACCAGCAGTTCTCATGAAAAGATCATCCACAAGAACAATTCAAATGCCAAGACCGTAGAAAATGTGGCTGGACAGATGGATCATTTAAAGCTGCAAGCTAAAAATACAACTAGAGAGAAGTCCATATTGCAGATCAATATAAGGTGAGATAGTCATTTTAATTCATTTGATTCCTATATCTTGCAATGGTCCTTGAACAAGTTACTACCCAATGTGCACTCATTATGTATAAAGAATAAACTAGTAGCCATTACATTTTATCTCGAGGAACTTTTATTAGAATGTTATGTATTAAGCTTCCTTGCATTTGAATTGTCACAGCTCAAAACTTGATGCTTCTAGCTTGACTCAGAAACTAAGCAAACATTTGAGTTCTGGAGCCGAATCTTTGCAGACGTCCAAGATCGTATCTCTTGAAAGGCCTAAACTTGGAAATATTATGTCTGATCTGCGTGCCTTGAAAACTCAAAGGTACAAAAGGAGCCCACAACAGGTTCTAGTATGGAAACTTAATATATATATATATATATCAATCTAAATTTGGTTATCTGTTTTGCTATAGGACCATTGGAGTAAATAAAGACCAACCCAGTTCTGGAGTGCAACCAGAAGTTAGCTCTTCCCTACCCAAGGAGAAACATACCGAAGCACCAGTTAAAAAAATCTCTGAGATTCATCATTTGGTTCCTAGAGACAAAGTGCAAATCCTGCACTGCCCGTCTTCTTTAAAGCGGAAAGCTCTTGATATGGTTTATTCTTCGACTCAGATTTTCAATGTTCTTATTTCCTGAACATATCTGGAGCTCGAAGAAAAGTTTTGTTTTTCCACAGGATGAAGATAGATCATTGGAGCCACAACTCAAACGCTTTTCCATGCCGCCAAAAGAAAACAGGTTTCAAATTTAAGTTATCTAAACTATATCTACAATTTTGCTGCATTAGTTCTTACATATAAAACGGCTGAGATTGCACAGGAACGTTGAGGAGCTCACACATAGAGCTGAACAAGGAAAGGTTCGATTCACCAACAGATCTTTGATTATTGTTATCATGACAAGCTTTTTTTGTTTAGTTTACTTAACACTTGTCATGCAATTGATTTTTCCAGTTCTGTAGCCAAGAGAGTAGAATAGATAATAATACAACCAAACAGCTTGTCAAGGAAAGTCCACGGACTAAGTCTCATTACCAGAACATAAACATGGCAAATCTGGAGATCCCAATCACGGAGAATGCTGATAACATAGAGAAAGCTGAAGCATATACAAAAGAACTCGACAATGTAAGTTTGTAAATATATAAACAGAGGTTGCAGAGGCCTCTTCTTGATCAGGAACATTCTCATAGTACATACATTTCTAATCTTTATAGTTATGCCTTTTTGTTCCATTTGCAGGTTTGCAACATTCTGAAGAAGAAACATGAGGAAGCGAAAGAGTTACTTGTCCGTGCTGTAGTAAACAATAATAAGCTGCTGATGCTCAACCATCCTTTATATGAAGACAAGATATCCTTTTTATTGCTTTGTTAATTGGATTTTGTCTACGTATCGCTTATAGCGATGGAGACTCTTTTATGTTTTACCCTTAATAATCAGAAACATTCGTATGGTCCAGAAGTTCGCAGCAAAGTTGACTATAAGGGACACATGATGAACACTCAAACAACTTTATTGCGTTAAGAGGTTAGAATCATGACCCTTTTATTTTCTCTGAAACTATCTCAAGAGATATTATCTGAAGGCTCAAGTATACTCCGATTGTTCATTTCTTGACCTGGTGACATGTCCTGTTGGGCCGAGGTTATATAGGTTCTGTGGATTTACACCAACACGTAATCGTGAAAAGTTCAGAAAGGTTGACGTCATATTAGTTCAGGTAACTCGATCCTCTTTCTCATTTTGCTGGACAATAAAGAAAACACGTAAAATGTATAACATATTAAAGTTTGATGGTTAACTGATAATGAAAGAGTTCAATACACGTGAAAGACGTACCAATTCACCATAGACATTAGACGAACTACACGAGTTTAGATGGTTAATGAACTTAATATTTGGTTAGGGCCACTTCAAAATGAAATGAGTTTTGAATGTATACACACACAAATACATGAAGGTCCCAAAACCAAGTAGTGGTACAATGTACATGTACATTACAGCTGAAAACTATATGGGCTCAAAAATAGAGCTCAATAAGAATCAGTGTTGTTGAGCCCAATTTGATAAAATTATATTTCTAATTTTTTTTAAACAACAAAACCCGGTAGTTCCATCCTCTTGGCGCAGATACTAAAATCAAATGGCGCGTAAAAAACAATACGGCGTCTGGTCTTAAAAGTCAAAAGTCAACAACTTCTTAACCAAAACGAAAAATTTCAAACCAAAATAGAGGAAACAGAGAATCATCTTCGTTCCCTCCATAACACAGAGCCCTCTTTCAAGTTTCAGAATTTTTAGAACAATTCTGAAAAATCCCTCCACAAGACAAAATGAAAACTTCAAATATCAAAATCTCAGATCCGTCACTTCTAAAAATCTGGTTCAAAGTCCCTCCTATTCACATTCTTCATATACATTTCCTCAGTTCCTCCTTCGATCCTCAATTCACCTCTCTCCCTTTCTCTTATCTCTTCTCTGCTACATCAATGGCTGCTCTTGATTTGAAGTCTCAAAACGACAACAAAGAGAATATCCCACCTTCAAACATGGCCACGATACTTGCCAAGCCTCTAGATTCTTCTTCATCCATTGATAAAGAAAAAACCCAAATCAGAATAAAAAGAAAAAGATCTAGGAAGCCTCTTCGAGACATCACCAATCTCTTTGTTTCGTCATCAACACTGTCCTCTTCGTTTACGATTCGTCACGTTCCCTCTTCGCCATCGTTATCACTAGATCCAAAATGGATGAAGAGAAGATCTGGTGTTGTTGGTCTCAAGGCTGCTACTTCTTCTTCGACCTTCTCTTGTGTAAATTTCAGATGATTTTTTTCTTCCTCTAGATGGATTCTTTTCCTTTTATGGAATCTGTATTCACATTTTGTATTAGGCCGTCATTAGCATTATTCATATGTACCAAAACACACAAGATTTATTTCCATGAATACAACTCTGGTTATGATTCTTGCAGATTAATTATTTGTTCAATATCAGTATAGTTGTATCCCCAAATCAACAAATAATACTCTACACAGTGTATACATGTGATTTGATCTAGTAAAGTTAGTGATTGCTAATTCTTTCCCAGTCTTTTTTTTTGTATTCTCACAAAATTCATCAAATTTTTGTTTTTTTGAATTCATTCTATATGTCATCATGAGTAAAAAATGCTCTAGTGATTTACTGATGTGTAGCATAATATTTTTTGACAGTCAAATTTTGGTATGACACCATATATTGATTTGGATAAGAAGTTATTCATCAGTTAAAACATAATTACAATGTGATTGGTTCGAAACTTATCCTTTTAACTAAATCACTTAAACCTCGACTTAGTGGAAATCTTAAACCATCACTACCACACGTCCCGACAATTGACAATACACATATTATAATATCCTTACTCAAGAATATATATTTTTTTTTTGGGGGTTGAAACTTTTTTGAATATTCTTCTTGTAATGAAATCTCCTGATATGAATCAAAAATTTGTAGATAGAAAAATAGTGAAAATGTCCAACTCCACACCAATCCAAAACCAACACAAAGACACATATAAGTGCACTCGCCCTTTGACCTCAATTTTCATATTTTACACCTTTCCTTTTCTATCTTATTGGATTTTCATGAATCACCATCCTCGTCCATTATCATTACCTCGTATTATTAACTCTCTCTTTCTCACACATACGTATTATAATATTTGTGTGTGCGCATGCACATATATATCACTGGATAGGGACGGTCGAGAGTTATAAAATATATGGTGTAAGGTTTGGTATTGAATATTTTTTGCTTTATCGACATGATTATTTTACATTTATTATAATATTAGCACTTAAAGCCGTCGCTTATCTCGTCTCTTTTAACAGTCCAATGTAAAGAATATTCATGAGATTCATATCTTTCTTAGTTTTGATGATGTAATTACGGAAACGATCGTATAAATGGATAAAACTCTGTATCTCCAAGCTCCTTATTTTAATACACTACATTTACTTTTGGTCGTGTATATATGTTTCGAGATTAGTTTATATGTTGTTTCATAATCGCGGTAGTAACAAATCAGCGAATGTTCAAAATACATGAAAGTGAAACGACCGCGCATGCGCATGACTCGATCGATAAGGCCATAAGGGTTTGACAAATATTGACACCGCAATGACGATAAATCCTTCAAAAGAGATTGGATTGGGAACTCATACGTTCGACATCATTTGAGACTAAACATTGGTTTTATTTACGTACCGGTTATTTTACTCTATTGATCTAGACTGCAAAATGCATTGTAACCACTGATATATATATATATATATATATATATTCTCACCTAGTTTTTTTCTGGGAGAGGATTAGTATAAAATTCATCCAGGAGACAAGGCCACCTAACAAATCAACAAGTGTATAGAAATGGATCGCACATGAGTCTAAAAAAGGACTTGGCCAATCCTAGCCCCTAACACAATATGTATAATATTAAGCTGTCGATCGTATTAAATATGTGTACTATACTGTAATGCGTTGATCTTTATCATTTTTTTTTGTACTATTCAAAGCACCAATTTGCATTTTGCAACTCGCAAGAGTCACTTGCTAAGCTGGTTTAATATGATTATTATACAAGTTTTTGTTAATGAAGAAGAATTTAGGTAACGAGATAAACTGTCCTCGGTGACAACTCATGCTT
Source organism: Capsella rubella (assembly GCF_000375325.1). Classification (NCBI taxonomy): domain Eukaryota; kingdom Viridiplantae; phylum Streptophyta; class Magnoliopsida; order Brassicales; family Brassicaceae; genus Capsella; species Capsella rubella. The sequence goes on along the minus strand of NW_006238917.1, from coordinate 8,590,733 downwards.
GCACTTGGCATGAGCACTAAAGCCCTAAGCTAGCTAGACCCATGTCCACAACTAGAAACCCTTCAAATAAAACTCTATATATAGAAACCATCCTGAGATCTCTTCTTTCCTCATATACACTCCACGTGAACTACTACTTCCCAATTCTAATCTCTCTCTCTCTCTCTCTCTCTCTCTCTCTCTCTCTCTCTCCCTCTTATATCTTTTGCTTTTCTAAATATAGAATCTAATAGTAATGGCTAAGTTAAGCTTCACTCTATGCTTCTTCTTGTTTCTTCTGTTATCTTCAGTCGCCGTTGGAAGCCGCCCTCTTAAGCAGGCACCTGTCGGGGTGAAGGTGAAAGGTCTAAGCCCTTCAAGCGAAGCTTCTAGTCCGAATGTAGCGAATGATCAAGCTGCGGGTAGCAGCAGCAGCCACGGGAAAACTCCAGAGAGATTAAGTCCAGGAGGACCCGACCCACAACATCATTAGTTATTTAGGGTTTCCTTTATAATTAAGAGTTGTTTTCAATTTCTTCGAGATATGTGTTTTCTTATCAAATAATTTGGCTGCACTGAGTCTGTTTTTTTTTTTTTGTAATAAAATTGCGAATTTGCGTTTGTAAGATTATTACAAATTTCACTGTTCTATTGATATATTATTTCTATACGTTTCGTTATCGTACGTACGTTAGATATTCTAAAGTTTCGTTATTTTACGTTCAACACTGAACAAGGACCATATATTTATTTAATTATCAACCTTTTACTTTTCATTATAATTTTGTGACTTTAATTTACATACATGTATATAGCAACGTCAGTGCGACGTTGGTTTAGATGGTCCTGCATGTAATACATATGATTCTGTCTTATGATTACCTCGTCTGTTTGTTTATATTTTGATTGTGACTTATATATATAGTATGTTAAAACTAATAATTAATCAAACAAATATATATATGATTTGTTTTTTTAACAGACAGAACAGTAGTCGATATAGATGGTCATCGTCCTATAACAAGCTACTCGTGTTTTAGATTGATAGTACGTACATCAAAATAAAAGTTTAAACTGTTGAAGACAATTACATGCTTTTCTCTCTCCTTCAATTAACGACATTTAAATGTTGGATGCGATCTTACATTCATCTCTGCTTTCTTTTACATCCAATTCATTCGTAAACCCTTCAAACAAAATTGTTTTTGATATACGTTTTAATTTAGGGTTTTCTGCCAAAAAAAAAAAAAATCAAGTGGAAAATTTTCATGACTACAAGCCATGGGTAAACTTACCAAAACTATCATTTACTCTCTTTTTTTTTAAATCTGCAAAACCCCTGCAAATTGTGGACAATTTAGCTGATTTTAACAACTATAACTGACCATCATAATTTTTTTTGTTAAAGTTGTAATTGATGCATAAGTCGTGTTTTTTTTTTTTTGGTTTTGTTTAACGAAACTTGAAGTTTTTGAGAAGTTTACAAAACATATCTTGGTTATTTAACTTTAAGAGTTTGGACCATGGATTTTGGTCCATCAATTTTTTCAAAGATGGATTTACGAACGTACAAATTAAACTTTACTTAAAGGCAGTTTATAATCTTTTAATTAATTATGCTTTACAGTAAACCAAACACCTAATACTATGATCACGCTATGGATGATATGTCATGAATCATGATTCATGAGTGAAAAAGGCAGATTCCTATGATAAAATCATATGCATATTGTTTAACAAAAAATAAAATAAAATCATATGCATATAAAAAGAAAACTAAATAAAAATTATGTCGAACATTACACATATATAATAAATTCATTACTTTTATCATTTTTATACCAATATGAAAAAGCATATTGACCTAAAAGTTAACAAACGTGAGGGCCAAAACCGGGGGATTTAATATCAGCTGTAAATGGCATCAAAATCTATATATATAAAGTTAGCTTTTTCTCTCTTCTCATGATGCCACATAAGCATCCACCTAAGCCACATTTTTTACATTAAAATAAATTTAAAACATTCATTTAGTGCATATTTATGCTACTTATTTAATTAATAGAAAATTTATATAAATTAAATAAATTATGTAAATAAATGAAATGTTAAATAAGAAATACTTTCATTTTTTATTAGTTAGTGGTATTAATATAATTCAACTTTCATTTTAAATTGATGATAGTTTAAATTTTTAAATGTGTTACTGAGTTTAAGAATGTAAGTAAATTTTAAATTTATGGTAGAATAAAAAAACATTTATATAATTGTATATATAAAATTTTAAAGGGAAAAAATAAAATTGAAAGTGAAATATTAGTTTATAACATGATCAATAAGAAAATTCTTTTAATTCAAATTTAAATATTGAAAGATAATAATTTAAGAGAAAATAACTATAATATGTTTTGAAAATCAATTTAAAAAATAAATAAAATATCACAATATGAATAAAAAGTTAACAAAAAATTATAAACCTCCCGCGCACAGCGCGGGTCAATTGCTAGTACCAAATAAAGTCTCCTTTATCGACAAACAAAAGACGGCGAACGCAAATAATAGTATTTTACGTCGAAGCAATTCTCTCTTTTTGTTAAAAGCAAATTGTATTTTACGAGCAAACGCCAAAACCTATTTATACAATGGCTTTATCACACGACCCAAATGGACCCATTGCCAAGTTATAAATTAATAGCTTTTTATTTTAAATAGATTAATACCACTCAATAGATATTATAAGCATCGTGACCTTCTTTATGTTATTGTATACATTCGCACGATTTATATCTTATATAAATGCGGCAGTGATGTAATGAACATGTATATAAAAACAAAAGTTAATTTACTTAAAACATTTTTAAGCACAATAACTAACACTTTTGTTTTCTTTTAGACATAAATATTTCGGACTTAGCAGAAATATGGTGTTCATGGACGCAAAGTAACTTTCTTACATCATTTTACTTATAGCAGAAATTATGTTTTTAATTAGAATTAGAAAATAGAAAACTTTCATATGGTATTGGAGCTTACTGCTTACACAAGTTTCAATCTAAATCTCGAAATTAAATATAAAATTCTAAATCTTAAACCCTAATTAGCTCATGAAATCACAAAATTAGCAATGCTGGAGGGCGGTGGCAGCTAAATTGTATGAGGAAGACTTATAACTGCAGACGAAGAAAGAACAAAATTAAATAAAAGGTAGAAAATAAAATCCATAATTGGTTAGGGTTAAAATAGTTCAAGAAAGCTAAAAATACAATATCGTAAAAAGATTAATCTAATGAAATGAGTTATATATCTACCCCAGATCCTTTTAATATCATATATAAAATATGTAATATGTATGATGGTGTTGACATCCATATGTATAGCTTTAGTTTTAAAATAAAAATCAGTACTATTACTAATTAAGCATAAAGAACAGTAGGCACCCTTTATAGTATATACTTTATAGGGTATAAACTTATGTGTACTATATGCTACGAAAATAGTGCATAACATATGAAATATGTAGTCTATGAATTTTAAAATTCGCTGTTTTCACAATATAATAAAATAGTACCATGAAAGGGGCAACTAGTTGATAAATATACTTTGTGCCCATTAAACTAGAAAAATTGTTACGAATCGAAATAGTCAGTAATCAACAGGTCTTATCCGGCACTAAATAATAATTAAGCATTAAGATTCAAAAAGAATCAAACTTTAGAGATAAAAATTATAAACATCAAAAGATTAAAAATTACTAAACAAGAAAGGATCAAATCGGTTCATTGTGCCAAAGTGGGGACCTTGTATAATGTGCATGCTAATTCAAGAAAGAGAAGATCGTTACCTAAATTGAAAATGTCATTATTCTAAACCAAAATTAATGAAAATTCTCTTAATATTTTGATCCTCTACTATATATAGCATATATAAGTACATTAATAATATATATTTACTAAAGATTCAACTTAGAGAAAAATTGATTACAATATCTCATAGTGCGTTCTAATTATTATTAGTAAAGAAGATCCCACTTTATAATATTTTTTCTATTTCTCACTTTATTGGCAGCTCAACTGAATCTTTCAATTAAATTATAATCATACGATTTGTTCAGAAAAAAAAAATTAAAATCATAGGATAAAAAAGTGGGTTCATTTTCCTACCACCAAAAAACAATAAAAATGGATTCATTTCGAGCTAAAGGGATTTTACAAGTAAGGCCCATATTTATTCATAAAGCCCATTAAATCCTACTGCGGAATTTGTACATTTGGTGAATTGGTGCTACTGCGGAATGCATCTCCTGCAGAAACTTTATCATATGAATCCTTGGGAATAAGCTTTTAAAGAAGAAAGATCAAGAGGTCTCTAAGTAACAAGTTGCAACAGATTCAGGTTCATCGAGCTCAATATCTCCACAAGTAGATAGAATCGTTGCAAATATGTAATCATCCACCTCAAATCCCTCTGCTTCCATTCTATACATTAGCTTCAATGCTTCCCGGCAAAACCCATTCCTCGCGTAACCCATTATCATCGCCTTCCATGAAACCAAGTTCTTCTCAGGCATACTGTCGAAAACCCGAAAAGCTTCTGAGACAAATCCACATTTTGCATACATATGAATCAAAGCACTTCCCACAAAGACATTTGACAGAGCATGATTCTTCTTTGCAATGGAATGGATTGATCTGCCTATTAGAACAGATTCTGAATTCGCACAAGCTTTTAAAGCCGAGGAGTATGTAAATGGGTTTGGCTCTACACCTTCTTGTATCATCTCTTTTAAGAAGTCTAGCGCTTCTGATTCATGTCCTAAGCTCGAACATCCAGAGATCATAGCGGTCCATGAAACCACATCTCTAGACGGCAATTGCTGGAGGACATTGGAAGCATAACGAGATTCTCCGCATTTGCAATACAGCCAAACCAAAGTACTTCCAATATAGACATTCTTTTCAATCGAATTCTTGATAATTTGCGCATGAAGCTCCTTCCCCAACAATAAAGCCCCAACAGATCCACACGCTCTAAGGATGCTAACTACTGTCAAATTGTTAGCGATCAAATGCCGCCTCTTCATTACCCGGAAGAGGCTGATAGCGTCCTCACCAAAACCTTCCCGAGCATGTGCAGCTATAATCGAAGTCCATGTGACCGTGTTTCTATTGCTCATTCCATCAAACACTTTTCTGCAATCAGATATCTCCCCACATTTAGCATACATGTCCATCAGCGAAGTTCCTACAAAAACATCTGTCTTAATCATCCTTTTAACTATCAAGCTGTGTACTTGCTTTCCAAATCTTATCGCTTTCTCCTCACTACAAGCCTTCAAGATACTGCATACCGTAAACTCGTTAGGTAAAAATCCATGATTCAACATTCCCATAAACATGACTATAGCTTTATTCCCATGCCCTTTCCTTGAACAAGCTGATATAACCGCGGTCCACGATATCACATCCTTCTCCTCCATCATATCAAATGCTCGTAACGCACTTGTTAACTCACCGCATTGCGCGTAAAAGTAAACAAGAGAACTCTCTACAATGAGATTTTCCACTCCAACTTTCACCATATTACCATGCACCTGTCTCCCTAACTCAAACTCTGATCTCCTACTACACAGATTCAACAAACACACAAACATCCTCTGGTTCGTAAAACGTATCCCATGCTTCACATAGTCTTCAAACAGCGCAAAAGCCTCATCCTCAAGACCATATTTCAAATACCCATCAATCATGGCAGTCCAAGTAACAGTGTTTCTATCAGGCATACTGTCGAACACTTTACGTGCATAAACCAAATCCCCGAGCCTCACACAAGAACTAATCAAATTATTACCAAAATAGATCACTTGGTCATCAAAACACTTCAAAGCCATCGCGTGAATCCTTTTAATGAGTCGCATCCCATTAGAAGACTGAAGCCACTCTGCTAACAGAGCATAATCTACCCGTTCGCTATCGAAAGAAGATGAAGCATCACCATTCAAATTCTCTCCTTTAAACTGTAATCCGAAAGAATCACTAAAACCCGAATTAAAAGAAGGTCTCTTTCCAGAAACAAGTCGAAACCCAGATAATCTCCCGTTCCTCTGTTCATCTCGCTTCGTTCTTGAATCGCTACTGTAACAAATCGTCGGAGATTTAAAGGTTTGAGCTACCGGAATCTCTGAAATCCGAAGACGCGGTTGAATTAAAGTTAATGAAAACATCGGCGATTGAGAGACTGAGAAGCTTCAGGGTTCTCAGATACCCCGCCGGAAAAAAATAAAAATTCAGATAAAGTTTTGTTCTTTTTTTGCAAAAAGTTATGAATTTTTAATCTGATCTGGTAATTATGACGACAACAAATAATATCTCGGTCGGTTTTTCAAATTCCTAAGCGAGAGACAAATATACACACGCGGCTCAAAAACAATTACTTAAATGAAATAAATTTACAGCCAATAAGCACCAACCACGTCTTCTCACCACTTACCACTTTCCTCTCTCTCTCTGCATTTGTCTCCTGAGAACCCTTGAAATCGCTACACGATCTCGTAAACGTGTCTCTCTGACTTCATCACTTCAATCTTCCTCATCAATTCTTTTAGATTCCGTTTCTAAAGTGTTCATCTTTTTTTCTTCCTTCAGCTCAATTAGATCACTTCCGTTTTTGGGTTAATGGAGTAAAATGAAAATTATGCTTTAGCTAAAGCTTCTCTTAGACTTGTAGACAGATTCTTTATTTCTTTTGTGTAAAGGTATAGAATTCGTGGAGACGAGAATATAAAACGACCAGACCAAGTTCGGGATATTCGTTTCTTCTTCTGCTTTTGGTCTCTTCCTCTTCTCTAGACCAAAGGGTTTTTATTCTGTCTCAAAAAAATTAAAACCTTTTTTTAAGGAGAGGAAGAAAAGTTTCGATTTTTTTCAGAGAAACACCAAAAAGGCAGAAAACAGAGAAATCAAATCACCCGAATTCATGAAACAGGTAAAAGACAAAGCTTTTCTTCTTCCTTTTGTCTCCTTTTTATTGAATTCATATATCCAATTTTTGTGTGTCTATGGTTTGGTTAATTGTTGAAGATTTATGATAAAATTAATGCATTTCACTTCTTCTTTTATAATTTACGGATTTGTTTAGCTAGAGCTTCCTCTCATGTGTATACATTTGGGGAAAAATCTACAAAATCTCTTGTCAATTTATTATATTGTCCTATAGAATCAGACAAGTTTCTTCAGATAGTTTATAACCTTGTTCAGTGTTCTGATGTATGATTTAAAGGTTCTGTTCTTTGTTCTTTTCTCTGAAGAAGCCTCGTTATCAATGCTATAAATTGCAGGGTTCGATGAATAGGTCGTGTCTCTTTAGTATCTTAATCACTGCTGCTCTGATCTGTGGTGCTTATTTCATTGCCAATGCTTACCTTGCTGAAGAATTTAAAGAGGTAAATATTTCTTTTTCATCTGACATTACTTAAGCTCATGTATGATGCTGTCTTTTTTGGTTGGATTGTTCAGTTTGTTTGTTTTCTTGTGTAATCAGTCATTTGTATTTTTCCCAATCTTGAAGAACATGAGATTATTGAAGAATTCATATTTTATGGTCTACTCAAGATTAATAGGTATAGTAACCACAATAGTGTATTCTGATTTTAATGCACAAGATTTTAATTTACAGAGATTACTAAAGTGGGAGATCACTGATAAGATGCAGAACGCAACATCAACCCGTACGTGTGAGGTTTGTTTTGGAAGAAGTTCTGTTTTTTTTTTTCTTCTTCTTGGAGTGAGCTTTATGAGATTCTTTGATGTCAAAATCTTTCAAATATATGTTTTTCACTAGGATTTCAAGAAACCATTGGGTACAGAAGCATTACCGCAAGGAATAATCGAGAGGACATCGAACTTGGAAACGCAACATCTATGGAACTATGATCACACAAAAAAGGTTGTAAAATAATTTCAGATTCCTCATAAGATTTGTAAATATTCATGGCTTCTTATTTGTGTAGCTTGATCTTTTGTTCTTTCAGAGAAGTCCGAACCCGTCAATGAGTTTGTTAGCTATGGCAGTTGGAATCAAGCAAAAGGAGCTAGTCAACAGAGTTATCCAAAAGGTTTTGTCTTGTCTTTTGCTTGCTTTTATGAGTTTAAGATATTTCGCCTTTTTGTGTCTACTGATGATGCAAATTGCTGTGATTTCAGTTCTCTCCTCGAGATTTTGCGGTCATGCTTTTTCATTACGATGGTGTTGTCGATGACTGGAAGCAGTATCCATGGAATGAGCATGCAATTCATGTTTCCGTAATGAATCAAACAAAATGGTCCGTTTCTTGTAATTCTTGTTTTTATTCTCACCAACATTTATGTATTATCTTACAATTGAATAATGTCACAGGTGGTTCGCCAAGCGATTCTTACATCCCGATATAGTTGCAGAGTATGAATATATATTTCTTTGGGACGAGGATCTTGGTGTAGCTCATTTCAATCCTCAACGGTAATTTGCCAAATATAGGATTTGTCACTTTTTTTTTCTTTCTATCTTTCTCCTTTTTTTTTTCATTTACATGATGAAATCATTTCTCATATTAGATACCTATCAATTGTGAAAGAAGAGGGGCTTCAGATATCGCAACCGGCTCTCGACACTACAAAATCAGAAGTGCATCATCCAATAACCGCTCGTCGCAAGAAAGGAAAAGTTCACAGGAGGATGTATAAATACAAAGGTAGCGGGCGATGTGATGACCATAGCACCAATCCTCCCTGCATCGGGTAAATGTTTTTTAACATATCCCGAAAGTGCCCGGGAAACTCTCTGTCTCCCTCATTTTTCGGTTAATTAACCTGTACCTTGGATATGTAGATGGGTAGAAATGATGGCACCTGTTTTCTCTAGAGGAGCATGGAGATGTTCTTGGTATATGATTCAGGTAACCTTAGCATATATATATAGGCGTTCGTCTTTTGTTCATAGAGTCGAGAGTCTTTGGTTTTTCCTTGGGGGTTGTTTAATGATTTGGTTTGTGTTGCAGAATGATTTGATCCATGCTTGGGGTCTAGATACGCAGCTTGGTTACTGCGCTCAAGTTGGTTTCTTCTTCTAACTCATTTTTTTAATTCTTGACTGGTTTTGATACAGCATTCCTTTGATTGTGCGATGTTCTTATTAACACGTTTTTGGTTGCAAATAGGGTGACAGAAAGAAAAATGTTGGTGTTGTTGATGCGGAGTACATAGTTCATTACGGCCTTCCAACGCTAGGTGTGGTTGAAACCGCTTCACTCTCTGTGCGGAATGAGACAGACCCAAAATCAACGGTATGTTCGTGCGTTCAAGTGTTTTGTATATGTTTCTTGAATCAGTTCTGTTTGGTATATGTTTCTTGAATCAGGTCTGGTTTGTATATATTTCTTGAATCAGTTCTGATTTATAATCGTATGTAATATAATCTGGTTGAGGTTACACAGGAATCATTAGAGTCTCGTGAAGTAGATAATAGACCAGAAGTGAGGATGAAATCATTTGTAGAGATGAAGAGATTCAAGGAACGTTGGAAGAAAGCTGTGAGGGATGATAGATGTTGGGTCGATCCGTATTAGAACCGGAGTGGTTGAAGTAAACCGAACCAAATTGGATTATTTCCATAATAGTGTTGATATTGTTTTTGTTTGAGTAACCCTTTGGTGGTCCATTTGTATACAATTATTTTGGTACATAGATTTTGTTCTAGTGGTCCATTTGAGTGTATTTATGTGTGTTTATGGACCACAGAGTAGATTTTTCACATTTTGTACCATTATACAAAAGTGTTTTTGTTACAAGTAAAAGCATCTATGATTGATTATATTTACATAAATTTAATCAACTTTCATTAGACCAAATGGGATGTACTGTAATTTAATAAAACAAAAACAATGATGCGATTGATTTATGTTTCCTTTCAGTTTGGAGGAAAAGTAAATTTCTGCTAACATATGTATTCTTTTTGTTATGTGGATGTCTAATTTATTTTATGGGATTTTACAAAAAGATAAATATTAAATTTGAAATCCTAAATAATTTAATAAATTAGATGTTAAATTACACAAAACATGTGTTAACGAAAGTTATCGCCCATCCATTTAATAAATTAAATTAAACAAAACATGTGTTACAGAAAATAGGTTTTTAATAAGTGTGAACACTTATAATGAAACGTTGGAGAATTGATAATATTATGATTCTCTAGGTTTCTAGAGTACATGTATTATTGGGACACTCGTAATTGGTAATTGATTAGTTTATGTCATCGACATTTAAAATTTGGTCCAAATATGTTTTTTTTTTTTGCTATTATGTACTAGTATATTACATAATCAATAGGGAAGAAACATATGTTCATAAAGATATATATGCACATGTATTACATATTTACAAGAAAACCATTAAGTATAGGTCCTGGATTCCTGCGTAGATAAATGATTGAACGTGTTAATACACAATGTCATAACAAAACGGTGAAATAACCTAGAGAGAAGCATAATAATAATTTGATCATGCACCTAATTATGAAAAAGTCAACTTCTTCAAGTGTACTTATGTACAGTCCTATTTTCTGTTGACCACAACTTTTAATACCTCAGATCATTTGGGTAATTTTTGACTTGATCAAATCTTGTATTATAGTACGTTGTATATGATGAGAACTGAGAAGTCAAAGTTGCACTCTTTTGTTTTGTTTCGGATTGCACTCTAACTCATATTCAAAGTCTTCGTAGTTGGCACAACGTTGCTTAACTTTTGTGGAGGTATTAAGTAGTTAACAACAAAGTCATTGTCATATATACTACATGATGAACATGTCTTGTCTTATTAACTCTTTACTCTTGATAAGATTTCATTTATTGCGAAAATATCATACAAGTCTGAAGTTTACATCATTGTTAAATAACCGACAAAGAACTAAATAACGTAGCCCCAGAGAAGTAATTACCCAAAAAAATAAAATAAAATAAAAGAGTAGTGTAATGTAATTAAGAATCCCAAATAGGACCAAAAGCAGGAACACTAGAAGCCTTACAAGCATTAACAACATCGCGACTTCCTTCAGGATTGCTTGTAACAATAACAACTTGAGCTCCAAACTTCTTGGAAGCTTCCACGGTCATTTCCGATACATTGGGTCGTCCTAGAACCGCAGTGTCGTGAACTATGAGCCTGTCTTGATGAGGATAATCTCTAAGCCTATTCACAATCTCCGACCCGAAATTATCATCTAATCCTTTTGCCACCCATATCAAATATACCTCAGCCTTACTCGGTTGCATTAGAAACGATAAAAATACGCAAATCCCTGAACCAGTAGCCACTAGTAATACCTGTGAACACAAATAAGTAATTTTTATTAGTTTCGTGATATTCCAATCTTCATAATTAAATGGTATTTTTATTCTTTAACAACTTGATGATTAATAAAAAGTAACTTAGTGATCAACTGTTATGTCAACGGCTACTTGGATTAATATACCCTCAAAAAGTCAGCAGAAGCTGTTACTAGTTTTAGAGCCAAAGTGAAAGAGATATTTATTTACCTTGTCATACAAGTTAACTAGATAGGGTAAGCCAGCGAAGTGAACCGTACGGACCCATAAGTGTGTTGGAGGCTCTGAGACTAAGGACTTGGTGAAGTCGCCGACAGCACCAGCCAACATCATGTGCGATGTCTTACCATCGGATATTATCCCAAAAGCGTGCCATTCCGACAACGGCGATGGACTGATCCGACCCAAGATCCCTGATTTCACACCTCCTCCGAATTTGATCAGCGACGCGTGGCCAGAGAGAGATGATACGTCAACCGGAACGCGTCTCACGGTTAACCAAGGGAGCAAAATCGCGATCGTGATTGTTAGCGTAAACCAAAACTCTTGTGTTTTGATCAGCTTCGAGCCGAGATTATCGGAGTAGGATCTTGATATTGGATCGTATGAAATCGTCAGAATTATAAACACCCAAACAAGTCCTAGAGCGGACCAGCCGACGAATCTATGGATGCGTTCGAAGACGTTGTGGTGTAAATGGCGAACAAGTGGGAACGCAGCAGCACAAGTGACGAAGAGGAGACAGAGAATCGCAGACGCAACTGCTATGATTGCGTTTGAAGTGTTGGCTCTGTCTTTAAGTGTGAGAACCAGTGCATAGATGAGCCAAGCTATGGAGGAAACGCCGCAGCCGCTGTGGATGCCACCGAGGCTTTGTAAGAGTGATGTGACCGCGATTTTGATGCGGAGAGGGACAAAGGAGCGTCCGAGGAGGTATACGGTTAGGTAGAAAACGATTCTCAAGAAGGCTTCGCTTCTACAGAGAGTTAGGGCAAGAATATTGGCGATTGAAAACAGAGCTGCTCTGTTTCTTGCGTAAGCAAAGTTTCCCGTGGCCGCGAGAACAAGAGCTAGGACGTTCAGAGACAACGAAAGGACGAAGAGACGCTTGTACACAGTGAATAACCCTTGATCAAGAAGTATGATGGAGAGTCTTGAAGGACGTTTCTTTGGGACCGGTGGTTGCTGCGGTTTCTCGCTGTGTTTGCTTAGGGAAGATGTAAGGATAGGCTTCTCGTCCGTCTCACTGTGTTCTTCGTTTCCTTCCTTGATCCCACCTTCTTCTAGGTAGAAAATATCATCTTTGTCTTCTTCGTCATCGTCCATGTCGGAGTCCAGATCGCAGAAATGGCTGCTGGCTCGGCTCATGGAGTGTTGAATCGATGAAGGGAAAACTTTCGAGGGGTTTCTCAAGAAATCCCATGGACGTCGAAACCTGCTGCTTGTTCCCTCACGATCAAAGTTTGCGTTGCGGTTTTGATCGATCGTAACGACAGCAAAAGGATCTGCATGAGGTTTTATCTCAAACGCAACACCTCGACAGCTAGAGAATCTCACGGTCGAAGCGTGTTCCATTTTGTTATCTCTTTTGTTCTAGAATTAGGTTAAGAGAAAGAAGGAAATGGCTTAAGAGACAAGGCAAGAATGAGTTTTATGTCGAGCTCTTGTTGTTTGGTATTAGCCTTATGGATTGCTCATGAGCTGCATGCCTTTTTATATCCTAATTTGGTATCACCATATTCAAAATTTTCATGTTGACTAGGAAAAAACTTTTGTTTTCACGTCATTTTAGTTTTTTTTTTTTTAATTTGTTATTTTGAGGTAGGACCATTACGAGTTCTGTTTTGTATGTGTTTCATTTGACTCTGACTTGGAACATCTGAAATTGTCAAATAACAAACTGGTTGTGATCGAGAAACTCTTACTAGTTTCATATTGTATATATAATTTATAAGTTATTTGGATGAATTTTTCATTGGAATTTGACCATATATATATGTATATTTGACTGATTTGTGTTACAGTTGTTGGTGCGTAGCGTCCTTTAAGTTAGTTTAAAAATAGGGTTAGTGTGAATGTTTTATCACTAATAAGTTACCATTTACGTACCATCCATATATTGAAATTTGCATTATACATGTTGTTATGAAAAGAGGCAAAAACTAACTGTTTTATTTTCTAGGATTCTCTTTTCGTCATTTAGTTTAATCAATGACGCGTGAAAACGATAGATATACATACTCCACATGATATAATAAAAACTCGCATGATGTGAAACCCACATGATGTGCCAGTGGACGAAGAATTTGTCAAAGTAGTTCATCTATGAAATTAAATACTTGATCAAAAAATGCAAGTGGCGTTGAGATTATCTATCAGCCAATATAGTTGATTTATTGCTTAGACATAAGCTACGTATGGTTTGATTATATGTGAAGCGCTTTGGTCATTGAGTGACTGAGTCTCAACTCCATACAAAAATATTATCATTCAGCTTTTTTTTTAATGAAACGTAATTGTAGTTTATCTACATTGCAGTATAAGTAAATCTTGGATTGTTGTTTTTTCCCGGTCTACTAGATTGGATTCACGAGTTGTCAAACACTGATGCAAACTATTAAATCACAAACTCTAGTAATATTTCTGTTCTACTAATTTATATATTTAAATGCGAAAAAGAATCCAGAAGAAACATTATTGCGTTTATTTATTAACGTGTAGAAAACATTCAATAGAAAACTAAAACGTGGTTAAATATTATGTGCATGTTTTTTCATAACTTCTGAGCTTTCTTATTAGAAATTCATATGGTGACAAGTCACATTAATGTTCACAACACACCTGCCTGAGATTACAATAGGAAATTAGGAAGTTAGGAACAAAGAAACAGAAATAATATTGTGAGTCTTGACTCTGGAGATACAGTACGTACGTTCCTTTGTGATGTTATCCGCTGGTTTATCTTTTAAAACATGACTGCATGACATATAAATGGTATCATTTCAAGCATCAACACTTGACCCCCAGAAAAAATATATAATAGAAACCAAAAAAATCAGAAATCGTTATCATATATCAATCAGAATCTCATTGTCTATAATAATTTCCAAGAGCCATCGTCTTGTCGGACCGGACCTTTGTTTTTAATAACGCTCCATTTTCCTAAGACCATACACTCGTTTCTGAACATATCCACTCATTTATTGAACAATCCGATGTCTCTTTTCCCATCGAGTCTGAATAGTCAGCTTTGGTCGCTCCTTAATCCCTAGCAACGACGTGCAAGTAACCTTTAGGCAATTTAAAGACCGCGAGGTTTCCTAGAGATTTCATGTATCTTGACGTTCTTGTACCTATTAGAGGCTCCTAAGTTATCAGAATCACGTCCTGGATATTATTTGTCCGTGACACTCTCAGATGAACCGTTCTGATTTTCATTGCATTATATATAACTATATAAGTCATGTTTTATTTGGATGAAAGTGCCATGTAAGATAATAGAGCCTTAATAATATAAGTCATGTTTGACCAATTAGGGTCTTCTACACAACTAACTTTGGTCGACTACTAATAGTGCCAAAAGGCCCGAAACAGATAAAACAAGTCTCTCAACTCTCAAGATGTTTCGTACGTACGGTCGCTACAATATCATATTTTTAGTACAGATATAGTCATACAGGGTATAAGAATTAAACTTAAAAAGTATGTCTATCGAACCAAAAACTTCTTTCTCATAACGAATTATGTCGACGTTCTTGTCTTTTCCTTGTTCTGCCCTCTTGCCAGTTGCCACACTTGATTATTCGTAATCGTCGAGTCGGAGGTGATTCCCAGCTGTACAAAACGAACATAAATGCTTATAACTAACTTATTAATACATAACAAAGACATATGTACCACACACAATGACACAACGTATGGGCAGACATTCATAATTCTACATGCATTCAGCCATTTAGGGTCAAATACAACGTTAAATAGATAAAAGAAAATACATTTTACTCTAAACATCAATAATAAATTAATAATTGTCAAACTAACACAAGATTTTAAAATAAATGCTTATGATTTTAAAATTCAAAATATTAAAGAAATAAAAAAAATAAGGTTTATTTTGGGTTAAATAAATAAAATTCAAGAATAAGATGAAACGTTACATATATGAAATAATACCGTCTTTTTCAAACATCGACACTTGACAAAGTAAGAAAAAAAATATATCACAAATCAAAATCTTCATTATCATCAGTCTCATGGTCCAGTAACTTCCAAGACCCATCGTCTTGTTGGACCATGCCTTTGTTTTTAAGAACTCTCCATTTTCCAGGGACCATACACTCGTCTTTTAGCCCATCCACTGATTTATTGACCAATCCGATGTCTCTTTTCACATCGAGTCTGAATATGTCAGCTTTGGCCGTTCCTTGAGTTCCTGCGACGCCGTGCAAGTAAGCCTCTAGGCAGTGATAGCTCGCCAGGTTTCCTGGAGATTTCATGTATTGTGACTTTCTTGTGTCTATTGGAAGCTCGTCTCCAACCTCGGAGTAACCTATCGGGGGATATATCGGAATTACGTCCGGTAGATTCCTTGTCCGTAACACTCGCAGATTTTCCAATCTGTTTTTTCATTGCATTATAAGTCATGTTTCATATGTAAAGAACGTATCATATAATATTAGATAGGCTATATATAATAAATTTGGGACCTTTATAATAAAGTTTAGTCAATGGTATTAATCACATCTAATTTGTAAATTTAAAGAAGGGGGATTATATATATATCTTAACTTTATCACGATAGTTTAATTTTCTTAGTTTATATAAATTTATTTGGTATCAAAATAAAAAGTGTCTCTTCGTGTTTTGTATAAACTAGACGTCAAATAATTATTGATATCTGATTTTTTTTTTATATATGTTTTCTCAAAAATGAATTGGAAAAACTAGACGTGAAAGTTTATGTACGTACCCGTAGAAGAGTTTCTTAAAGTCAGAATCGCCAACACGAGGACTAGCAAAGACAAAAGCCGTAACTGGACAAGCCTTATCAGGACGACTCTTTGGTCGGTTATAACCATTAGCCACAATATCCGCAGCATTAAGCGTCGCGAGTGCAGCTCCAAGACTATGACCACAGATAGTTATACTAACTTCTTCGTCTTTATACCTATCCAACAATCTCCCAACCTCTCGCAGTACCTATTTTGATTACTCTCTCAGATGCTTTTGCAAACAAAACCAAAATGGTAACATCTTCATTTAAAAGGAGTCATATATAAACGGACCTGTTCACGAGCATTGGCCTTAGTAAAAGGTGATCGGTCATCTTGAGACATGTAGATTGAATACCAACCTTGATGAATCTGTACTTGATCATTTTTCTCACCGAATATTTTCTTGGCGTTCACTAATCCGAATTCGAAGTCGTTAACCCATTCGAGTGGTTGAACTGAGCCTCTCCAAACAACCACAATGTCTCTCCGGCCAAGAAGCGCCGTGCCTTGGTCGTCTGTTACCGCCACGTAACCCATCCAGTTGGACTCCTTTGTCCATCCCTCACGTGAAATTGGGAACAATAGGAATGACTCAGGCACGTGGACCTCTGAAGTCGCGTATAGAAACTTCGTGACTTTGTATTTTGTGTACGGATGTGCTTTCTCTAGACACACCTGCGTTTTTAGACAACAAAAAGGTTTGCATTATGGTTTCTTGCGTAAGAAGAAAGTACTATCTCCCTTTATTTATTAAATAAATATATCTCTTGCGTCGATTCGTGACATTATATAACAGTAGAAAAAATGAAAAACAACATATGTGTGGTGGTGGAGTGAGAATAATATATCACTCTAACAAATAAGGCATATTGTATCATTAGTTATTATTATTTTATTTTATTTTATTTTACACGTAAAATGAAATCATGATTTATCAAAAATAATCTTTATAAAAGTTCCGTCTCAAATACATACTTTAGGATACTTTTATTCTATTTCACAATTTAGAAAAAATAACAAATTACGGTTTTGCATAAATAACATGTTTTTTTTCGTGGGGAATGGATCCAGCCTAATTTTGTCCATATACCATCTTAATTAGTAATGAAGTTTCTTTTATCACGGTACAAACCTTGTTGCAATTCAGAAAAAAAATGGAAATAAATTTTAAGTTTTCTCGTTTCACAGTTCTGATTAAAAACTATACCAATCAATACGTTTGATATATAAATTTTTATTTTTCGTTTTTTTTCCAATGTTACCTTGGCGAAGAAGTCTTTCCTAGCGTAGATGCTAGCACCTGCGAACTTAGACTCGGTGTTGATGTTGAAAGTATCATAACCAGCCTGAGCCATCTCGCCGTAATGTATGATATATTCCCGGAGATCTTGATCCAACGGCTGTAACATCCCTTTCCAATGGTTTAGACCGCTCAGATCTTTCCATCTCTTGGCGAATTCTCTAGACACTATCAACTTCTCATCCTCCTCTTCCTCTTTCTTCTTCTTCTTCTTCTTCATGATTCTCTTGAAGCTAAAACACCTCGTCGTCACTTTCTTGTCTTCTTCCTCCATAATCTTTCAGATATCTCTAATGTTTTTTGTCTTGCTAGGTTTGTCTGATCAGAGAAGGTCTTTGAATCGAAGAATATGAATTATGTTGAAGATGGTTTGGTGATATAAAATATGAATATTAATTGCGTATTTTAGGCGTGTTGCAGAGGAAGTATCGTTCTCGATATATATGGTATTAAATGTTAATATATTTTTATATGATAAGCAAAAAGTTTGAGTTTCTTAATTTATCCGGAAAGAAGTGTAGTCCTGTAACGTTTAAGGAAAGCAATTGCTCATCTTTGCCTACTACATATAACAAACGATTCCTTTCTTTTCTTTTAATCTTCTTTTCACCTTTTTTAATTTATTTCTTGGTCATGCATCATGATGCTTTTTGCTATGAGTCTATTCGAGCTGGTTTATTTTAATTGGATCATTCGTATATTTGTTAAAACGTAAAAAGTCAAAATTCTAACGAAAAACGAATCGGGCATATCTACTTTTTTAAACATATGTCAATATGAACACATAAATGTATGAATCTTGTTAGTACAATATTACGTGAAAGCATTAGTGTGCTGTCACTAATTGAGTAAATTGTCAATTGCTTGTAAACGTGGAGTATTTGTATATATCAATATGCTTTGAATAGGTCGACACTGCATTATCTTCTTTGGAATACGATCATTTAGTTTCGTTTTAATTATAGAAAAAATGATTTGCTACAAATAATTAATTAATTTGATCTTATCTCAAATAATAATATAGTCGATGACGAGCCACGTATATCTCCGAAGTTTACGGCCATATCATATGTGTGTTACCAACTAAAAGTCCACAAATTGATAAATTACATGACTTGAGATCACAATTATAGATTGATTTGTCTTTTTTAGTAGTTCCTAATTCGTGGAAGGTTCATAATATATGGAAGTTTAGCATCTTGATCCGTGGATTTATTATCACGTTATGCAAAGTTCTTAAACAAATCTCAATGATTAACTATAGCGGACTACCATGGGCAAAATATTCGTTAGATTCGTTTCGCTTCGATATTCGTTTCGATTCGATTCGAAAAATTCAAATATTTATAAGATATTGAACCGAACCAAATATGAAAATGTAGTATTCGTACAAACCGAAGCAAATAACAAATACTGATTTTCTTAATGCCGAATATCCGTTTCGCTTCGTATATTTATGTATATGTATAAATATAAATTATTATATAATATATATATATATAATAGGTGTATTTATAGAATTGGGTATATATCTTATAGGCCTATTATTCAAATTATCATATTTTGGCCCGTTGATTTTTTGCTAAATGTTGTTCTTAAGCAAATAAAACTTTATTAGAAAAATCAATATTAAAAATAAAATGTGAGAACTCTATGGACAGTGGTTACATTTTCTTCTTATTTTGAAAACATGTCAAACAATAACCTCTAATATCTCATATTTTGCACTTTATATTTATGTACTATATGTTTTTAGTTTAAAAAAAAAATTAGATGGGTCAAAGCGAAGCGAAACAAGTAATTCGCAAATATTACGAAAAATATTCGAATATTCGAAGTTCCGAATACTCAAAAATTTACGAATCGAAGCAAATAGCAAAATCAACTATTCGGTCGAGGCGAAACAAATCACAAATATCACAAATTTTCCGAATATTCGCTTCCTGCTCAGGGCTACGGACCAGTGCATACAATAAAATAGAATTCGTTATGCATGTTATGTTGATACTAAGCTATAAAGATAGGCCTTTTACAAAATGGGCTTGAAGCTTTCACTTTTTCGTCCATATATAGGGCATAGTTTCTCATCTAGTATTAGTTTTTTTGTTTACGTCTCTCTCACACAAAGCTTAAAGGTTTTGTTTTCATGTGATTGAAAAAGCTCGACCATCAGCAATATTCGGTGAAAATTTTGATTGTTTATTTGACATGGATGGTACATATTCATACTATAATACGATTGTACAGCTGCAGAAAAGCCAATTATGTACAGTACGTAATAAACTAATAATTGGTGTGTACAATGTTGAAGTATGAACGTTTTGGTGAAAATGGTCCAGAGTCCAATGCATGGGTTTCACGAGGACCATTGCCAATACTGTCTCCACAAAATCGAACAGTACATACACACGTGTATAATCGTAGATGAACGAACACAAAGATTGTGTGATACCCTCACAGATGCCTAGTTTATTAACGGGTCAGGATGGAT
Organism: Capsella rubella; assembly: GCF_000375325.1. Taxonomy (NCBI): domain Eukaryota; kingdom Viridiplantae; phylum Streptophyta; class Magnoliopsida; order Brassicales; family Brassicaceae; genus Capsella; species Capsella rubella. The sequence goes on along the minus strand of NW_006238917.1, from coordinate 8,570,610 downwards.
CCATTTCAATGAATGAGTTTTTTTTTAGATTAGCCTTAATAGACTCATGGGTTTAACAGGGCTAAACCTGTAGATTTTCCAATAATCCATTGATTATTTTTTAATCAACCAACTAAACTAAATTTAAACATTTGGTAAATACATTAGCTACTAATAAAAAATATGTTTTAAGTAAATTGTTGACTAATATATGATATAATTTAGGTGCAACTTTTTGCATCTTTTAAGACTAGTATACTTACAATGTGTGAAGTTGGTGAAACTAAGAGAAAACACCTTTTGAACCATAGGGCGAGAAAATCATTTGCCAAGGACGATGTGTATGATTTATAGAAAAACTTCATACGATCTGCGCAATAGTTCTTCAAAGTTACTTAGTTTTTGGTAAACAAAGTCATATAATCCTATTCTAAAATAGTTTTCTCAGTGATGTGTTGAGGTGATATGTCGAAAGCCAGCTTTGATTATGTCGTCTCTTGTTTCCTTTTTCTACATATGATAGTTCGTGGTTTGGAAAATCATCCTATCATGTTGTGGTCCAATTTTGTAATAGTCGCGTTTGTGATAACCAACCAAATTGTGAATATGTAAACCACTTCCAAATTGAAGTAAACCTTCCTCCTACTCAGATTTGTAAAATGGAACAGAAATACAACCTGTAATTGGATACCTTTTTCTGTGTGACGGCACCTGTATTTGGACACATACACAAAGTCATAAACTACTCTTATGAATAGCATAGCATATAATATGATCAGTTAAAATGGATTTTTTTTTCCTTTTGTATGATATTTGATCACTTCAAAAAGTTTTAAAGTATTTTTTCTAATCGTGGTAGTTTCTATAACTAATTTCCAAAATTCGTATAAAAATAAAACTTAGAGATATTTTACCACTTGAAACTTTAACAATTGTCAAGAATCTATACATTGGTGATCCTTGATGGTGGGGGGTGCAAACCTATATCTACTAACTAGACCCACAACATAATCTTTTCAGTTTTCACCATTCTAAAATGCCGTGTTACTTAATACCACTCTTTGGTTTATTTAAAAAAACGTTATAAGTTATACGCCCTAGCTAATGCTGATTTAGAAATGTATATATGTATAAAGATTGGATATTAGATTACTAGGGTTGGTACATTAATGAATGATGGAGTAGAGATAGATATGGATACCATTTTTATTTTTTATTTTGCTTGCTACTTTAGAAGCATAAACAAATGCATGTGGGAAGAGAAAGCTCCCTTTAACACCTCGAATATGGCTAAGAGTCCCCAACACAAATCCTTTTCATAAATTCACACATACAATACAACAAATTTCCATGACATAAACCAACAATTCAATAGAGCCCACTTTCGAGAAACAAAGATGCAATTCTCAAAATAGGAACAATCCGATCTTAGTATGTCTAATTACATTGTTTGTTACTCCACAAAGTCAGCATCACCAACTTCAAAACTATAAATGAAACCTTACTTAATGTGAAGAGACTACCAAAAGTTATAATTAATCAGAATTTTCGTCTTCTGATCCAATCTAAAACACATATAACAAGGAAGGATATAATCAAGTTTACAACAAAAACATTGCACCAGAGATCATAATCAGAAATTTAGAACATGGTGTGTAATGTATAAGATATAGTTAGGTATATAGTGTGCACATGTGTTAATATGTATAAATTTGTAAGTTATAGCAAAGTATAGAAGAGACAAGATGTTGATTTTTTTTGGAGTGTAAAAGGACCACCTTAAAAATATTTTATTATTAGGGTTATATTAATTAGAAAAAATATAGACACATGGATACGTATATTTGCCATCCCCCCCACTAGGTAATGTGACATTCTTTTCAATTCTCTGTTCTTTCCCCTTCTTCGACGCTGCTCACATTTAATTTCCTACCTTTCCCTTTCAATAGTTAGCTAAGCTTTTCGCAATTAAATCAATCTAATCATTCTCAAAAAGACCAACCAATTACCAAGTATACCTATCTTCTTCCTGTTTTTTTGTCTATCTACATTTGGACATCAAAGTTACACTAAACCCTTCCCGCGATTAACTTTTGTCTTAAGACCTATGTAAAAATTGTGGAAATTTTTTGGGAACGACACCATCCTTTGTTAATTTGAAAAGTTATTGAGTTGAACAAAACTATAAAAATTTCAACTCTCTAATACATTTAGTATTGGCAAAAACAAAAACAAAACACCAATCAAACATTTAATAAATTTACTTAACTTAGAATATTTTACTAATTATTGCGATCAATATGTTTTTTCTTATCTTTATTTTTGCGATCAGTGCGTTGCATTAAACGGTCCAATAGATTTTCACAATATCGTCATTTTATTCCATCGAATTATTCTATACTATATTATACCAATACTAATAAGAGGTATATACTAGCTATTTTTTTATACTAACGTTCGCAAATTAAATTAATAAATGTATAATTTTGTGTTTGATCAATTTACATAAAGAAGGACAAAAGCAAATATGTGATATGTGATGAGAAAGTAATGCGGGAAAAAGTCAGCATCAAAGCAGCTCTTCTTCTTCCATATTGTTGTTCTACGGTTCTACTCCACCTATATGATCAAGCTTTATATCTTAACTTATATTTGTTTTTCTACATTCTGTAATACAATTATTTAAAGTAGTACAAGTCAACAACCATGATAAATAACAATTAAATTGTTTTTGAATTTTGGTCTTATGAAACATAAATTCCTTATGTTATATAATCTATGGAATCACATTGATTTCTAGTGGAGAACATTTTTTTAGATTAATTACTATCTTTGTTTTTTTTAAAATATTATTCACACTAACACATAAGCATGCAGGCATCAACACGTACGTACGTAAATGAGTCAAATTTATGTAAAACAACACCACTTAACCTCAGTGATATATATACATCAAACACGTTATTTAAACTACGAGTACATTTTAAGATGATAATGACTTATCTAAGTAAATTATGAATTCATTAGTTTGAAAATCACATCAAAAATCACATCATAAAACAATTGATATTTGTGGATACCGAAAGAGTGGTACTTTTTACCGTGTAAAATTAAATATGTGAGACTGATGAGATTTTAAATCAGAGCTTAACTAGCATTAAATTAAAGGCACACTAATGTAGTTTAAATTACCATTATCAAATCTAATCGTCCTTAACTCGAGTACCGTTTCATTGTTTCTGTTTGTTACTATTTCAGAGGTATTGATCATAACTGTTATTACCATAAGTTCTTTAAAAACGAGTTTAGTACTAACTTTATTGGAAACAAGTTAATACCATATTTGGGTAATCTCATCATTCTGATCTATATACTGTATAGTACTACCATTCTCAGTATTACCGAACACAACTGAAATTATCAAAGACAAAGGTAAAGGATACGAGGACCAAAGTCTTAAAAGTGTTGTTTGTGTTCTTTTACTTTGGTTTTAAAATTTGAAATTTAAGATGAACAGAAGAACGTTCCTCGTTAGATGTGCACTCTCTCTACTAAAGCATAGTTTCAATTTCAGATTATTTTATTAGATTAGATTCTTCCAACGGTCGAAAAAGGTAAGAAACCAAATTTATTATAAAAATGCGTATAAAAACTTTATTTTATAATTTTATTTATTCAATCCTTATTACAAAGTCTCTCATCTTCTTCTTCATAATCCAAAGGCCCAAACTTTGAATCATCACTATCACTCTCTCTCTCTCAAGAAACTGCACGGACAACGACATGCTTTTAATTTTCCATGCAAATCACTCCTTTCTTCTCAAGTAACCATTTTTGAAATTGAAGCTCTCTCTTATCATCATCATCATCATCAATGGTGGCTGGTGGTAAGGTTCGTGTAACAATGGGTTTTCACAAATCACCTTCGACCAAGAAAACTAAAGACATCACTTCTCCTCTTCCTTTACCTCTTCCTCCTCCACCTCCTCCTCCCTCTCTTAAACCGCCTTCTTCCGGTTCTGCTACTAAACCGTCTACTAATCCTGGTAAACCGGGTTTCACTCGCTCTTTCGGCGTTTACTTCCCACGCGCTTCCGCTCAAGTCCACGCCGCTGCAGCTGCTTCTTCACATAACGGCGTCGTCTCTGAGCTCCGTCGTCAGGTCGAGGAGCTTCGTGAGAGAGAAGCTCTGTTGAAAACAGAGGTCCTCGAGCTTAAGCTTCTCCGAGAATCCGTTTCCGTTATTCCGCTGCTCGAATCGCAGATCGCCGAGAAGAACGGCGAAGTCGAGGAGTTGAGGAAAGAGACGGCGAGGTTAGCGGAGGAGAACGAGGCATTACGGCGAGAGTTTGACCGGAGCGAGGAAATGAGGAGAGAGAGTGAGAGGAGAGAGAAGGAAATGGAGGCGGAGATGGTTGAGCTTCGGAAACTTGTTGCGTCGGAGAGTGACGACCACGGTCTCTCGAATTCGCAGAGGTTTCAGGGTTTAATGGATGTGTCGGCGAAGTCTAATCTAATCAGAAGTTTAAAACGGGTCGGGTCGTTGAAGAACATACCCGACCCGATTCAGCACCAAGAGAACCACAAAAGCGTTTCTTCATGCGGTGACGCCGACGGCGACATTTACAGGAAAGACGAAATCGAGAATTATTCTCGGAGTTGTAACTCGGACGAACTCACTGAGTCGTCGTCACTCTCAACCGTCAGATCTAGGATTCCGAGAGTCCCTAAACCACCGCCGAAACGCTCATTTTCATTAGGTGATTGCACGGAGAACAGAGTAGATCCGCCGCCGCAGAAATCGATTCCGCCTCCTCCTCCGCCTCCGCCACCGCTTCTTCAACAACCTCCACCACCACCACCACCACCTCCGTCTGTTTCTAAAGCTCTCCCTCCGCCTCCTCCACCGCCGCCGCCGAAGAGTTTAGGCATTGCGTCGGCAAAAGTGAGAAGAGTTCCGGAAGTCGTGGAGTTTTACCACTCGTTGATGCGAAGAGACTCGACAAACTCGAGAAGAGATTCAACCGGCGGTGGTAACCCCGCCGCAGAGGCAATACTCGCAAGTTCCAATGCCAGAGACATGATCGGAGAAATAGAAAACCGATCGGTTTATCTCCTCGCGGTAAGTAAACCCTCTTGAACCGGTTCAGTACATTCCGGTTTAGTTTTCTCTGACTCTGTTGCGTCAGTGAGAATTGACTGGTCGTTTTCCACTTTTTCCTCGTCCTTTTCCGAGTAAACTTTCAAAAAAATTTAAAAAATTCATAAACCGGTTTCGGTTTTAACTTAAACCGAACATTGCAGATAAAAACCGATGTGGAGACGCAAGGAGATTTCATAAGGTTCTTGATCAAAGAAGTCGAAAACGCTGCGTTTTCAGATATTCAAGACGTTGTCCCCTTCGTCAAATGGCTCGACGACGAACTCTCTTACTTGGTATGAAAATGGAAGTTTCCAAAGTTTCCGGGTTTGCTACTGTGATTTGGAATATTGAAACATTTTGATGTTTCTTTTCAAAGGTTGATGAGAGAGCAGTGTTGAAACACTTCGAATGGCCGGAGCAAAAAGCAGATGCGTTACGTGAAGCAGCGTTTTGTTATTTCGATCTGAAGAAGCTCATATCAGAAGCTTCTCGTTTCCGAGAAGATCCTCGTCAATCATCAGGCTCTGCTCTTAAAAAAATGCAAGCTTTGTTTGAAAAGTACTAATAAAAATCCAATCTTTGACTCATTTTTGAACTTGAGTATCATTTGATTTTAAGATGACTAATCAAGAACTTTTGTGAATTGTTTAAAGGTTAGAGCATGGTGTTTATAGTTTGTCGAGGATGAAAGAATCGGCGGCGACAAAGTTCAAAAGTTTCCAGATTCCGGTTGACTGGATGCTTGAAACCGGCATTACTAGCCAGGTCAGCAACATTACTAATCTCGAGATTTAAATCTTTCACATTCATAAATTATCTCGAGATTTACATTAGTGATCCTTCTTCTGTGTTTCTAGTTGTATTATACTAATATTGCTTCTGCTTGAATGGTCATGATGATCAATACTTCCTATTTTTTGGTGCAATTATTGCATTTTGATTGGATGATAAGATATAGAAAACATATTGGGTGATCACAAGAACAACAATTCTCAAATGGTCCCCAATTTCTGATAAAAGTCAATAGTTTGAGAGGGTAGGGCAATTGTTAAAAATTGTTGTTTTGAGTTTTGACACTGTCTTCTTCACTCTATTATTGTAGTTGCTTTGCTTACAATGGTTGTGAAGTGGAACTATTATGTACTAGATGACAAATTCAGATAGATACAAATTATTTTCAGCAAAAGTAAACTTGTTGGATACAGTGTTGTTTTACTTTAATGTTTTTTTTGGTGGGGTTTTTCCTATGTGCACGCCTGTGATTTTTCGAGATTTTCTCTATTGGTATCTTCCTGTTTGTTTCCTTCGTATTTTGCTTCGGGATTCATTAGTTTATATAATACATATGCACACAAGTTATAAAAAACAAATGCATGTCATTATAATAGTAACAAATAGACAAATCAATAGAGATTGGAATCAGATTCTTTAATGACTTTGGATGCCTTCATTCTCACTCCTTTTTAAGTTTTTAATGTTGAGTCTTGAGTGTAGTTTGATAAAATAAGTTGATAAAAGTTTAGTATTAAGTGTGTATTGCTGTTATGATTGTGATTTCAGATTAAACTGGCATCCGTGAAACTAGCGATGAAGTATATGAAGAGAGTATCAGCAGAGCTCGAAGCCACTGGAGGTGGTGGTCCTGAAGAGGAAGAGCTTATTGTTCAAGGTGTTAGATTCGCATTCCGTGTTCATCAGGTAAAGTTATTGATCATCGATTTGGTTTTTGTTACAATATCTTGTTTTGTAACTTTGTACAAACTCTTAAAAACCTGTTATTTGTTCAGTTTGCTGGAGGATTTGATGCAGAGACAATGAGGGCGTTTCAAGAGCTAAGGGATAAAGCGAGATCATGTCATGTTCAGTGTCAAAGCCAAACACATCAACATAAACTTTGTTTTCGATCTACCCCTTGTTGAAGAAGCAACCTTAGCTTCGTATACCTTTTACCTCACTTGTCTGTTGTCATATCCTCTATTTAATTTGTTTTTTTTCTTTTCTTTAAAAACATAACTCTTGTGAATATATGTTCTTTTCTTGCTGAGAAAGAGGATAAAACAGATCATATTCAATCGAAAACCATCTTATCATATGTACTGCTAATAAAAAGCTTCACAAATAAATGTCGAGGATAAGAAACATCTCTCAGAGAGACAGAAAGTAAACTAATCCCATTGTACTAAAACTCAGAACTCAAACCCTGCAAATTTTGATTCTAATTACTTAACCACCACCCATTCATCACTGCTGTATCCAGCATCTTCGGATTCAGACCCATCATCATTAACTGCATCTTTAGAGAGTTCCATCTGAAAACAAAAAGGACGTATTAGTTAGGAAAAAGAAATTAAAAGAGATAAGAGTCCTGAGAAACTAGAATACACACCATTTGAATTGCTTCTGCTTTCTCTATTTTAGGATTGGGTAAAGCTTCAACAATTGTGTCCACCATTACATATTCGTCATCTGAATGACCTGATGATGCATATGTAAGAAACCATCAAAGACAGTACAGATAGATCAGTCGAATGGAGATTAACAAGGGAGTAATTACTAGTTTCAGATAACACTCTCCATTCAAAGAAGAAAAAGCTAAATTACCTTTGTCCAAAGTGGAGGTTTCAACACCTTCCATTGGAGAGTCAGTTTCATCACACTCATCCTCAGATGCGTATTCGTTGTAGAAGGCAAAACAATCTATAGGAGGCAGAACTCTACGAGGTCGAATCAAATATGGTAAGGGAACTCCTGTATAACAAAACAAAACAAAACAAAACAAAAAATCAATCATAACACAAAATTGCCAATAAGAAAAATCAAATTGTTGAAAAGACCAAACCGTGACAAGCGAACTTACTGTTACAGGCTTTACTCTTCCAAGAATCCATTAGAGAATCAGCAAAAACTGGTGCCAACTTTGCCATGTCCTAATTCAGAAAGGTACCTGTTAGATTCATCATCAATTCAGGTGAAGCAATTGTAAGAGAACTTTTATAAGAACCAAAGAGATCAGCCTAAACCTTCAAAAAATAGGAAATTTTATGAACGAACCCTAAAAATATCATCTTTGTATACCCAATCAACAAAAACATTCTGATAACAAGAGATTCAGATCGTTTGAAGAAGAATTTTACAGGAAAACTACTCCGCAAGCAAAAAAACAGAAAGTAAACCCTAGTTTCTGCAACCATACTTCAAAGGAATTAAAAACAAATGGTTATATGATTTACCTTACGAGGATTAAGATGAAACTGCTAAATCGGGAGACCAAGAAATTGGGATCGTCGATGAATTTATCAAAACGTAGTCAGTCAGAGGAAGAACAAAGAGATTAGCGGTGGCGAAGCTTCTGATTAGCGTTGCTCTGTGGTATCATTAAGGATATAAATAGGGTTTTTATTTTATTTATTACTTTTTTATTTTGTTCCCTTAAACAAGGTTTTTTTTTCATTTATTTTAGTTGCTGACGTGTCACTAACTAAACCAAAAATCGAGCGGTTCAATTTTCTCGAAACCGGTTCGGTTAACACTCTTATTTCTCGAACTCTCCCTATCCCACTCCATCTTCTCCTTCTCATTCACAAATCCAGAAGAATTAGGGTTTATCTTCCCGCCGAAACTCACCGGAAATTGTCTCCGGCGTCTCTCAATTCGTTTTCCGGGTATACTAATATTTAGCTCTAAATGTATCTGCTCGATTTGTTTGATAGCTTTGTTCTTCTCTTTGAAATTAGGATATGACTATATAATTCTAATTAGGGATCGACACTACCAGATCGATTCAAGATTTTTGGAGAAAGACTTAGAATTTGATTACGTATGTTTTTGTATCTGAGGTTCAAAATGAGAAAGAGACTAAACAATTTTGTGGTTTTTATAGATTAATGGATGCATCAAGTCCTGCAGTTTTTGTGAATGGAGCTTTGTTGAGAAGGTTCATTGGTCAGAAAGTGAGAGCAGTGATTCAAGTGATGAGGTCAGACATTGGATCCGTGATTGGTAAGTCGACTGATGATCAACAGATTGTTGTTAAAGGTTCGCCTCAGCTGCCTCTGACTACTTACCTTGAGGTCATTGGAATTGCTGAGACTGACAACACCATAAGAGCTGAAGTTTGGACCAACTTTGGAGATAGTTTCGGTATGAAAATCTTAGCAAAAGTCCTTCCCTTTAAAGCTATGATTGAGTTTGATTGGTCTCTTCCTGTATATGATTTGCAAAATCCTTGTGTCTTGAGTTGGATCTGGTTTGCTTGCAGATGCACAGAACTACAATGAACTATGTAAGCTTGCAAATGGTGAGTTTAGACACATGTTCATCTAAATTACAGGGAAACTGGACGTGGGATCGAAGGTATTATCAAGTTGGAGATATTGTTGATATATCTAGCATTTGATATTTAGTGTTGAAGCTCTTCTGTTTCATCTTAGTTTCACGGTTGATCAATTGTTATTATGGTCTTTGATTTCTGATCATAGCTTTCAGAATTTAAGAGAAACTATTTTAGTTAATCTTAACTATGAATCATATGTTTCATTGAGTTAAAAAAAAGAAGAGAATCATATGTTTCTTATGTAACGTTTTGGTTCTATTTGCTTTTCTTTTGAGTACATCACTTTAGATTGTAAGTGGCCTAAAAAAGAGAAACAATACATCCAAACTAACAAATAAACACAGTTGTTAACAACAAAATTACACAGACAAATTCGAAGAAATGTTAAGGAATCCGAGGAGATCAGTAATTGTATTTTGTAAAACGTTGCAAGAAAATGTATTTCATCTCTTCCTCTTTGTACCTCTCTATCTACAGAAGCCCATAGGTGTGGCCCATCCAAGTTTTTCTACACGACATCATTGGAGACTGGTTTTGTTAAACCGGACTATTGCGAGATTAACCATCATGGAAGAATCATACACAGTTCACAAACCTTAAAACCTAAACCGAAGAGATTTTGTGACGAAGAAGAAGAAATCAGCCTTGGCAAAGGTGATTTTGCTTTGGTTGCTTTTGTATTTTGTGTGTGTTTCAGTGGAGGGTTTTAGATTTCTCTTTAGGGTTTTGACTGGTTTGAGCTTTTGTTTGGTTGGTACTGTTCTTCTTCGCCGCTGATTCGAGTAAATCATTACTCTTGCAATTGAATGTCATACGCGCTATTTCTTGGTTAATCGGTGTAGCCGTGTAAGGTTAGTGACTCATGTGTTAGAGGAAATCAAATCAATTGTTATTGTGAAGTTGAGAACTTTGTTATGGATTTGAGAATTCTGAAGTTTAAACCATTTACATAGGATCATTTTGTTTGTAGATTATTAGTTTTGCTCTGTGATAATACAAGTTTGGACTTGTGGGTGGCTTCAAAATCAGAACTTTAATACTTATTTTAACAACAACTTGGAGATTTTTCGTCTTTTTGTATTACTATTGCGTTCACTGTGAATATAACTGTGAAAGCGAGATCTAGCTGTTGATCTTTACATTGATCCTGAACCATTTGACCATTTGGATATAATCAGATTGAAACTTAGTCTGAGTATTCTCTTTCTTTAGTTTTTGAAGTTATGACAGAATTGCAAATGGAGGCAGAGACCAGTTCTTCTGTGCAGGAGTCTGTCTCGAAGCCTCAAGTCATTTACAGATGTAAGAAATGCCGAAGGATAGTAGCTGTTGAGGAAAACATTGTCCCGCATGAACCGGGTAAAGGTGAAGAATGCTTTGCTTGGAAAAAGAGAAGTGGGAACCCCGAACAAGTGCAATGCTCCTCGATCTTTGTCGAGCCTATGAAATGGATGCAGACAAGTGAGAACCTTTCTCTATATTGATTTATCTACTGTATGTCAACAAGAGTCTTTGCAGTTCTTTCTAATGAGTAAATGATCTTAACACTATTTGATTGTTACAGTACATGATGGATTAGTGGAAGAGAAGCTTCTCTGTCTGGGATGTAATGGTCGGTTAGGTTATTTCAACTGGTCTGGGATGCAATGTAGCTGCGGCGCGTGGGTTAATCCGGCTTTCCAGCTTAATAAAAGCCGAATAGACGAGTGTAAATCCGAGCCTAACCTTCCAAACCCAAACCTAAACACGGAAAGTGGTTGAAAAGAGAAGATGTTAATCCGGCTTTCCAGCTTAATAAAAGCCGAATAGAAGAGTATGAAGCTGAATATGGAACTTGATGAAATGAGAAGATATAAACTCTTGGATAACAGAAGATAAGATCAAATTAAGTCTTGTTGTAATTGAATACTCTAATGGGTTCATTTGGTTATAATTCCAACAGAGTTTATTTGCTTAATGTTAAAGTGTTCTTTAAAGTCAAAACAGTTATGTTCTTGTGTAATTTGCCATTCTAATTTTAGGAGACAGAGAGAAAAATAGGGGGAAGAAGGTTTACGCAATTGGAAACTAGAGGCTATAATTAAAAGAACTAACAAACTCACTAATTTATAATTAGCTAAAAATAACAAATGTTTTCTTGTATCTGTTTTTGTATAAAACCGAACTTCGTGGCTCTTGTGAATTAGTTGTCCTCTTCTCTAACATCTCAAGAAAGAAAACGATTACAAAGGAGAAGAGGTATCAAAAAAGACCAGAATCTTTCAACATTTTCAAACAAATGGCGTCCAAAGCCATCTTCTTCTTCTTTGTCTCCGCGGTGTGCCTCTCCTCTCTCGCGGGCGTGGCCATCGCTGATGCCGATGACTTTGACCGTTTCCAAATTCAGGGATCGGTTTATTGTGACACTTGCCGTGTCCAATTCGTTACCCGTCTCAGCAAATTCCTTGAAGGTAACATTTTCATACGTCTATTTACACAAACTACACATTGCTTATATTGTTAGTATGCAATTATGGTTATTCTAATTTCTACATTGTGTTCTTTAGGAGCGAAAGTGAAGCTAGAGTGCAGGAGCAGAGTAAACGGAACCGTGACCTTGACGGAAGAAGCCGTAACAGACAAGTCAGGAAGCTACAAAATGGAAGTGGCCGGTGACCACGAGGAGGAAGTTTGCGAGCTCGTCCTCCTCGAATCACCAGACAGTGATTGCAGTGACGTTAGCAAAGAGGCTTACCTACATAACGCCGCTAAGATCAGCCTGACCGCGAATGATGGAATCGTCTCCCACGAGACACGTATCGTTAACCCTCTCGGTTTCATGGTTAAGACCCCATCAGCTGAATGTCCCGCTGCATTCAAGGAGCTCGGAATCGTCCCTGACGTTACCTTCTAAATATGATGTCGACTTCAAGATCGTCATGTAATGATGTATTGTTTGTTTTCACTATAACCAGAAAAAAAAATGTAATTCGATAAAATACAAAAAGAAAATGCGGTAATTAAATAATTTATCATCTTTTTTAGGAGCGTCAAATTTAAATTTCTGATTTATAAATAGTGTTTGTTTTTTACATGAACAAGAAAGTTGAAATGACAAAGGAATGTACAATAACCAATAAGAATCATTATTAGATTCCTGTGATTTTATGTTCATCATGACAGTATCACCGATTTATCTTTCACCACCGTCATCTGTAGCTAATAGCCTAATTAACAGTGAAGGATTTGTTCTTTAGTCTCATGAGGCTAATGATCTAAGAGTCTACAACTAACGCAAATGATTAAGAGAACAAAAGACTGAGTGAGTTTTGCTATAAGTACCCGGGAGATTGATCTTGCGTTTTCTTCAGTACTGTGTTTGCGTCATCGTTTGCTTCAATACTGGGACTGCTTTTTGGTTGGTTCGGTGGCCAGTCACGGATGATCTCTGAGACAGATGGTTTGTATTCTGGTACTTGTTCTTGGTCCAGTCTTGAAGATGTGGACTGATGATCTACGGCATCGTAACATGGAAGATCAAGAAACGAACCAGAGAAAGAACCCATATCGCCATGCCTATTTCTTTCTCCAACTTGCTCCAAGCTTGATACAGTTTTTCTAGGGCTTTCATCAGATTCCCACAGCTCAGAATCCGACAAACAATTGTCTGAAACACAAGGAGATGACTGGCAAAAGGTATCGCTGTTGTCGTCGTCATCAGAGTTGCTAGCCTCTGGAACCAACTGAAACGAAGGGAACATATCCGCATTTTGCCCATTGTACTGAGTTTGGCTTGGGATTCTCAGTTTCAATTTGGGAACAGGAGAGGCGTCTTTTGGGTTGAATGATATTTTCATATGTTCAACCAAAGGTGATGAAGTAGGCGAGCCAAAGAGAGATGATTCATAATCCAATTGCTCCTCAAAGCTCGAGTCACCAAGAGTTTGTTGAGACTTGTCTCTGGTAGCTGCTACATTGGTATCATAGCTACTACTAGGTACGGATTCAAATTTGCAAGTTGAGGAAGAGTTTCCACGAAACCCAGCCATGAATAGTCTATGACTTAAGCCAAAGACTCTGAATGATGTTCCAGTGCTCTGTAGGTGAGAGGGACTCAGCATGTTACTGTGTTGTTGAGATGTAGGATCTGAAACAACTATCGGAAGTGAGCTCTTCTCAGTATTTTCAATAGATAGGCTCGATGATTCCTGCTTCCTTGTAGAAAGAACACTAGCTTTGTTGATCTCATTCTGTAAATGTTCGCTTGCAGAATTAGGCTCAGCAAAAACTGGAGGTTTCAATGGTGCAAGTCCAAGGAGTCCCCCATTGCTCCATATACTTACTGGTTCAACATTTGTACCATTTGAAAGAGATTCCCGGGTATCTAAAGAAATCATGAATGTACTACCACTAAAGGGAATTGTTCTATCAGCAGATTCTGATTCCAAGAAACCACTCTTCTGATTCATAGAGACATCAGATGCTGAGTAGGGTTCACCATACGCTGCACCTTCTTTCACCGAAATATTTTTAGCAGGAAGATCGGTTACCAAAGATGGTGGCGCAGCATGCATTTCAGGTTCTTTCAAAGAAGGATATGTGGAATCCGGGACTTCTGGTGAGAACTTTTGATCAAAAATAGCTTCTGCAAATAATAGAAGTGCGGCATCGTCCAAAAATACCTTCTGGTCAGGAATACCTTCCGCCAAAGCCAGATATGTAGCAGCAGGTTCTTTTGGCAGAATATCGTCGTCAGGAAAATGTTCTTTAGGGAAGGTTTTGTCGTGTGGACCAGTCTCTGTTATGGAGACAGGAGCTTCTGAGTCTGGGATCTTTTCATGAAAACCAGCTTCAGCCAAGGAATTATCCACGGCAAAATCATCAGGGAAGACTTTGTTGTGTGGACCAGTTACTATCATAGAACCTGGAGCTTCAAAGCCTGAGATATTTTCATCAAAAACAGCTTCTGCATCAGGTTCTTCCAGAGATATCTTTTCATCAGGTACAGCTTCTGCCAAAGACGAATATGCAGGCAAGGGTTTTTCTGGCAAGTTATTTTCCTTAGAAGCAGCTTCTGCCAACGACTGATATGTGACGCCAGGTTTGTCTGGGAAACTTCTTTCTTTGGGAACAGCTAATTCCAAAAAAGGATTTGTGCTACCAAGTTCTTCCTGTGAAATTTTCTCATGCGGAACAGATTCTTCTAAAGATGGATATGTGGAATCAGGAACTTCTAGTGACGAGATCTTTTCATCACCAACAGCTTCAGAAAATGATGGATGTGTGGCATCATCAAGTTCTTCTTCTTGCCAAATCTTTTCTTCCTGCGATTCAACCAAAGAAGGATACACTTCCAAAGATTCTTCTGGAAAGATTGTTTCAACAGGCGTGGCTTTTGTCAAAGGCACACATGTGGTAACAGGTTCTTCTGGCAAAATCCTTTCATCAGGAACAGCTACTGCCAAAAACGAATTTGTGCTAAGAAGTTCTTCATGTGAGGTTTTCTCGAGATGAACAGATTCTTCCAAAGACGGATATGTGGAACCATGCATTTCTAGTGGCGAATTCTTTTTATCACCAACAGTTTCAGAAAAAGATGGATGTGTGGCATCATCAGGTTCTTCATCTTGCAAGATCTTTTCTTCATACGATTCTTCCGAAGAAGGATATATTTCCGAAGATTTTTCAGGAATGATTGTCTCAATAGGCATGGCTTTTGCCAAAGGCAGACATGTGGTGATAGGTTCTTCAGGCGAAATCCTTTCATCAGGAACATCTACTGCCGAAAACGGAACTATGCCACTAGATTCTTCAAGTGAGATTTGCATATGAGGAATAGCTTCTGCCACAGACAAATTTGTTAAATCAAGAACTTCTGGTGCGATGTTTTCATCACTTTCAGTTTTGGCACAAGATGGATGTTTGGTATCATCAATTGTTTCTTGTGAGATCTTATATTTAGGCAATTGTTCCAAAGAAGCATACGCTTCTAACGGTTCTTCTGGCAAGCCTTCTTCAATAGACATACATGTGATGACTGGTCCCTCTGGCCTCTTATCTGGAATAGCTTCTGTGAAACATGGATCTATCCCAACATATTCTTCAACTGGGATTTGCTCTTGTAGTTCAGCTTCTGCCACAAGCAAATTTGTGGAATCAAGAAGTTCTGGTAAGATTTGTTCATTACTAACAGCTTCAAAAAGAGATGGATGTGTGGCATCATCAGCTTCTTCATGCAAAACCTTTTCTTCAGGCAATTCTGCCAGTGCAAGATACGTTTCCAAAGGTTTTTCTGGCAAGATTCCTTTAATTGCCGCATCGTTTGTCAAAGAGAGATATGGGATGCCGGGTTCTTCTGGCAATAACCTTTCATCAGGAATAGCTTCTGCCAAACACGGATTTATGCCCCCAACTTCTTCAAGTGAGATTTTCTCTTGCGGAAGAGCTTCTTCTAGTGACAAATTTGTGGACTCAGAAACTTCTGATGAGATTTCTTCATCATAAATAGCTTCAGACAGACGTGTGACATCATTAGTTTCCTCATGCGACATCTTCGCTTTAGACAATTCTACCAAGGAAGGATATGTTTCCAAAGATTTTTCTGGCAAGACTCCTTCAATTGCTGCCGCTTTTGTCAAAGAGAGACATGTGGGGACATTCTCTTCTGGCAAAAAAGTTTCATCAGGAATAGCTTTTGCCAAAAACGGATTTATGCCAACAAATTCTTCAACTGAGAGTTGCTCTTCTGGAAGAGATTCTTCCAGTGACACATTTGTGGAATTAGAAACTTCTGATAAGATTTCTTCATCACTAACAGCTTCCGATGGATCTGTGGCATCATCAGTTTCCTCGTGCAAAATATTTTCTTTAGGTAGTTCTCCAGGATATGTTTCCAAAAGCTCTTCTGCCAAGACCTTTTCAATGACCACGGATTTTGTCAAAGACAGATGAGTGGTAACAGGTTCTTCTGGCGAGAACCTTTCATCAGGATTAGCTTCTGCCAAATACGGATTTACGCCAACAAATTCTTCAAGTGGCATCTGCTCTTGTGGAATAGCTTCGGCCACAGACAAATATGTGGAAGTAAGAACTTCAGATGATAGATTTGCGTCTGGACCAGCTTTAGCACATGATGGATGTGTAGAACCAACAAATGTTTCTTGCAAGATCTTTTCTTTAGGCAGTTCTAACAAATAATGATGCTCTTCCAAAAGTTGTTCTGGGAAATTTTTTTCTATAGGCATAGCTTTTGTCAAAGACTGACATGTGGTGGCAGGTTCTTCTATTTCTTCTGTCAATAACCTTTCATCTGG
Source organism: Capsella rubella (assembly GCF_000375325.1). Lineage (NCBI taxonomy): Eukaryota > Viridiplantae > Streptophyta > Magnoliopsida > Brassicales > Brassicaceae > Capsella > Capsella rubella. The sequence continues at coordinate 8,553,863 of NW_006238917.1, read as the reverse complement.
AACAGATTTTACCAAACACGGATAGATCCCAACAGCTTCTTCAAGTGAGATTTTCTCTTGTGAATCAGCCTCTGGCACAGACAGATTTTTTGAATTATTTTCTTGGATAGCTTCGGAAAAAGATGGACGAGCTGTGTCAGGTTCTCCTGACGGGGTCATATTGTCATACACAGATTCTGCCACAGACAGAGTGCTGGGAAGAGATTTTCTAGGCAATATTTTTTCTTGGGGCAGGATTTCCGGTACATCTCGAACTGCCCTCGGCCAATCCTCACTCGAAAGCTCCATCCTTTCTGCAAAAGACGGAAATTTGGCAACAGACTCTCCTGGTGCGGTCTTTTCATGGGGAATAGCTTCTGCGAGAGATGGATGGTTGGCCAAATGTTCTTCTGGCAATATCTTTTCAGTAGGAATAGCATCTTTCAGTGACAGACATGAGGATGTCGGATATTCAGATGAGATATTTTCCTGAGTAGAGTCTCCTGCCAAAATGGGATGTGCAGCAACAGGTTCTTCTCGCAAAACTGCTATATTCGGAAAAGCTTCTTCAGCCAATAATGAAGGGCACTCTGCAAAAAATTCCCATGGCTTTTGAAAAGTCTCATCATAAGACAGAATTTTCCCACACACTGGATCTGAAAGGCAAAAGGAACCATTTGCATCATTAGGAAGGCAGGAACCTGAACAAGATTCATCTAGAGGGTTTTCATGGCGTGGAGCATGTGCCATTTGTTCATATGGTGTATCTTCTGATCCATCATTGTTGTCACTGTTAGCATCTTCCGAACAATATGTACTAACATCCCCAAAATAATGCTCTAGTTTCGGTTTTGGTACTCCATCAAGATCACTCTCTGATTCCGAATCAATTGTATTACGAGCATCCACAAACTCATCTACTTCACTTCCTTGTTCACTCTTATCTTCTCCTTCGCTCTCAAGTACTAGTGTTCCATCAATATTGTTGGCCTGGTTCTTACTCTCGTTTTCTTGCACAATATCTACCTCATCAAACAAAATATGCGTCCTATCAAAGTCCTTTTGATTTTGCCTACCCCTGTCTGGTGTTTCTGGACCAAATTTTGACTCATGCATCTCAGACACTTCTTCAACTTTGCTGCTTTTCTTTTCCATAGGTTCAAGTTTTTCTTTTTTCTTTTCACGAGAAACAGAGACACAAGGCCCATGTAGGTCTTCTGAGGGGCTATATAGGATATTATCATCTACAACACCTGTGCACCCTTCAGGAACAGCTGAACCTATTCTATCAGCAGGTTGTAAGGACCCAGACAGATAACCCTCTACTAGCTTCACTTCAGGCTTATTAACAGGACTTTGATTGATGACATACTCAATATATCCTGAACCAGTAATAGAATCACGAGCTTTTGATGACTCTTGAAAATCTGATTGTACTTGTGCTTCACTTTGTTCTTGCACATCTAACTGTCCTTGCAGATGAGATTGGTCCATGATATCAGATAATTCCTGCATATTAGAGCTACGTGGCATGTCAACTGTGGACGTACTCTGAGATGTTGTCTGTCTGTCATCAGTAAGAGAACTGAGATGAGGCCTGTAGAAAAACTCAGGTCAGCAAATGTAATAGTCAAGATCTACTATACTATACGTTTGTATTTTTCAAATCACCCACCCATTAGTTTCATCCGATGTAGATACTGCATTTGATCTGCAAATGTTTCTTTGTGGTAATCTTTTTTTCTGTCATTTTAGCGAAGCACAAATCAGATATAAAATTATTTATTCCGCCAAAAAAGCACAACAATAAGGAACCACTCTTAGAATGGTTCAGCCAGCATAACATAAATCCACTAAGATAATTACAAACCTTTCGCTTGCGGTGAGCTTGATCTCTCTGGACCTTGATATCGTCTGCTTTATTGGGGTTGCCTAATTTTTTTCTAAAGAATGTTGGGTCAGAGTATTTTCTCAGACACGATCCAGGACCACCTATAGAAAATCTGCAAGAAGGAAGAAAATTAGTCACTTCAGAATAAAGATTTAATGCATTATTTTCTATACATATTAGGACTGAACTAAAAGCTTGTCCCTTACCTATCAAGCAGATGCAAAGGAGGAGGATCTCTGCATTGTTCATAACTTTCCATAACACACAGTGGCAAATCACTCTGCACAAAATGACTATGTCCATTCCTTATACGAGGATGCCACTCAGAGCCTACAGCAGAAACAAAAATGAAAAACTAAGATATTTTCTGTACAAAAGATCACAAAAATATGTCATGCAATTTTGGAGGTAATATGATCATAAATCTTCCATCCCTCTACACAAGTGAAGTGCAGGATAAGACAGCAAGTGTGTAACAAAACCAAAAAAATAAAGGCATAAAGAACCTTCAAAACAGAAACTCAAAAATAAGACCAGAGGCCTATAGATGAGAGGTGTGAAGCCATACCTGCGGTATATGCAAAATGTATGTGGCTTGTCTGTGACAACACAGCCTTTTCAAGAGGTGACAGCGCTGACTCTATCCGCCTAACACGGCCTGTCAATTTCTGACACCTTGACGCTGTAACAGTCACTTCTTCTTGTATGCCATTAAATACTTCTGCGGAAAATCTACATGTAAGAAATGCCACCTGGTTAAAGAACTCTCTATCAGTTAACATTTGCTTTGAGCAAATTATGTTTCATTTTAAAAAAAGGATTTTGATGACGGGAGAGTTAAAATCTTCTTGGAAAACGAACTGTGTCACTTCACTAATCTCCTTGTGTAGACAACAACCAAAATGACTCGTAATTCCTGGTTCCCATTACGAAACTTCAATTTCTCATCAACTAATAACTATAGATTAGACGTTTACACAAATTAGCAATCTTTACTTCATTTCAACTGCTAGTATTAAAGCAAATGGTCCTACACTCCAGTTAACTATGTTGAGGTACCACCATGACATTCAGTAATCAACACTTTACTTAACTCAGAGTCAATTAAATAGTTACTAGCTCCAGGAACTGAGCTTTAAATCAAAACTATTGCAAAAAAGCCCTAAACCCACCTGACGCAAATCAAAATATAGAAACGTTACTGAAACCCTTAGTACAATCGAGCTAAAGATAAAATTGATGAGCTAATACTAATCCTAATCACAAGAAACAGCTTCGAAACCTACGAAATCAGCTAAAAACATCCGAATTCAAAAAATCTTATTCTTGTATGCAACAGTGGGAAAAAAAAAACGAGAAACTTACTCGGCGAGATCGCCTAACTGACGAAGTATGCCGATGAGTCCAGCAACTTCAACAGCGCCGAGAATCGCCTTGGGTTCCTCATTTTCCACGGCGGCGCTGCGATTCAGCTCAGGGCCACCTAAGCTTAGCTCGTTCCGTATCTTGAACCTCACCAACGGCATTGTCTCTCTCTCTCTCTCTCTCACGCAGAAAATGAAACTGAGAGCTTAATAATAAATAAAATAAAAGCTGTGAGTCCTGTGACCACCGATTAAATCAATTTGACTCTTCTTCTTTATTAATACTGTAGTTTGAAACCTGCCCCTAATTAAAGCTTCTGAGATGAATCATAATTAGACGAAGCTTAAAGTTTGATTCTTTATGCTCATTTGTGTGTACATTTGATTTTCAGCTTTTCCAGATAATTTTTTGTCACTTTCTTCTTTTCTTAAACCTCTCACGTCCGAAATCTTTTTTCTCCGAACTATATGGGCCTAAGTTACCAACATGTATATGGGCCTTTATTGGGTTTATAGTTACATTACTGGGCATTTTACAATTTACAAAGAAGCTAAAACAACTTCTTTTTTTTTGTTTCTTACCTATAGTGTTTTTACAAATTTAATATTAAAATAACAAATTAATTTAGAAAAATATTAACCAATGAGTGATTTAATCTTCCTTTTATATAATGGATATTCTTGTCATTTAAATATTCATATATAGTGGTTAAGTATTTCTTTCTTTCTTTCTTTTTGCAAAAAAAAGTAAATTTTGTCATTAAAAATGAAACTAGTTTAAACTTACATTGTAATTGTAGGATTATAACTTTGGAGATGTTTTATGGTAAAAAATATCTAAAAAACGGAAGCATAAATTTTAAATTGATTTCGGTGTATCTATCTAACCAAAACATTGTAATAGAAGGATAGAAGAAACGATCAGATTTTGATCGTTTTTAGAATTTGTTGCGGAAGATAAAAAGCGATTGCAAATAGAAAGACTAGAACTATGGTCTTCTGCTATAACATATTTTGGGTATTCTAGTTGGTATTAGTGATTCCAAAATCTTTACATACTTTGGGTATTCTAGTTGGTATAAATATATATATATATATATATATTTATATATTAAACGGATTATGGAACAAATAAAGGTAGCAATGGAATAACATATTCATTTCAATGGTTTTTCTTTCCATTAACTTAAAAGAAGAAAGATGATTGATTATTAGTCACGACTTACGCCATCATTTCATCATTTCGTATCAAAACTAAAGGAAAAACTACAAAAATATAAAAAATACAATCTAAAGACATTCTTGTAACTTTTCTCAACATATAAAAAAGAGAAGGCAATAATTCTCGTTTAAGGGCAACCATAAAACACACACACATTACGATTTTATCGAAATAATACCATACTAAGATATGATCCCAGGTGAAAAAAACAGATGGACCCAAGTCCACGTGAATTTTTTAAATTTATTCTCTTTTTTTTCTTTGTAATTTTTTGTTTTTGGTATCGAGTGGATTTCTCTATTGATGTTTTGGACACAAAAGTATATCGAAAGATATATTACCCCACACAAGATCTTCTCTTACAAAATCTTGTCTACATTATGCTTTTTTTTTTTACTTAGGGTTTACCTCGTCTGATTTCTGTAATTTCTCCGGTCACCGGAATCTTGATTTTAATTTCACCGGCTGGTTATATTTTTATTCCCGACAAAGGGTACTAAAATCTGTGTATCTTAAATTATATGCTTGTCTTTAATTATTATGTCTTCTCTTTTATGTCATTTTTATAAGTTTCATGCTTTTTAGGTATTTCTGTCTTCCAACTTATTCGTTTGAACTACTAGTACTACTTCTTGTCCATGACCATGAGAAGCCACAGTTTACATATACTACCATATTATAGTAGGGTTTTCTTCTTCTCTTTTTTTGTCAGCAACACATTTGTAGTTAATTTTCTAATGAATAAGTTTTGTATATATATATCAATCATATATATTCACACGTACGTATTCATGTAATATAGTGACATTGAATTCTACCTTAAGGATTGTAAAGCAATATCTAAACTCTAAAAGGAGAAGAGCGTGGATTATTTTCTCCTTTTTAATATTAGATTCATATGTAAGGTAATGGAAACCAATATATTATGCGTCGTCCACTTTCAAACATATTTATGCTTAAGCAATCACTCATTCTATAGTAATTGGAGATATGTTATTATATAGTGTCAATATATTCCATGTATATATACAAACTACGTTCTGCTTATATATGAATTATGGTGTCACTATTTCTTTATATTTCACGTATGTATATGAAAAGTACTTTTATATAAATCATCACAAATTGGAATAACGTTGTAAGAAAAAAAAAAATAGTAGGTGTAATACTCACTAATCTATTGTTAATGGCTATTGCTACGAGTAGGAAAAGATGATGACGGTCATCATCATTCATCAACGTTATTATTGTAATTATGTGATTATAAATTTCTTATGTATAAAGTTATAGGTATAATAGGCTACATAATTCAACAATAGCCACTAAATTAAGCAAGTTGGAGAAATAAATTAATAAAACCATTATTAAAACTTATAATGATTGATTTGGTTTGCTAGTCGTACAATGGATAGCTTAAACTAATATTTCTCAGGGCATTTTAAAAAGAAGAGTATATCATAACAGTGTGTAGATTAAAATAGCCACATCAGTGACCAAAACAAATAATTAACAAACCAAATAAAATAACAAATTTTCATATTTTAGAATAAAATTTTATAAAGGAACAAGAGCACCATCTCACAGAGGTCCCATCCATTGAAATATATTCTCTCTTTTTTGCTCTTTATAATAATAATCTGTACTAATTTGTAACGTATATTATTACAAAGTCGATATTTGAATTGTTTGTGTGTACGTTGAGAAACTATTTTTTTCCTTGGATGATGACAAAAAAAGTTTAAGAAAGTAACGTGTGAACATAACAACATTAACAAAATACAAACATGATATATAAATCCAATATATGAAATAGGATAAAATCTCCTTGAATAGATCTTCTTTCTATTGTCAAACTCTATATACATTGGCCATTCGGATATATAAATATTTGTTGTCTGTAAGTAAAAATAATAGAGCTTTCACATCATCTAAATAATTAGTAAGATAATCAGAATCATTTTTTTTATAAAAATTTATCGTTTTATAACGACGAATGGATATTTTAAATTTTGTTTTGTTGTAAATAGATGGAATCAAGATCACTATTCAATAATTTATAGAGATTTGCATGATATTTGCATATAGTTAATAGTTATCATTTATTTAGCTATTACATATAACCTATTTAGTTACAAGAATAAATAAGAAATGAGTTAACTCAATTAGTGATATGTCTGATTTTAATTATGTTACGTGCGTACGTGGAAAACTAAACACTAGTTTTAAAAATGGTAAAAGATATATCATATAAGCCTAGTTTACAAACTATATAACAAAGATTTTGATATTCGCATGAAATGATAAGAATTTACATTTGTAACTTATAATAGTAACCTAAATATATACGTAGTAATCATTTTTTCGTGAATAATTTCTATCGTCGTTCCATTATTTCTCAGTATCTCTCTTTATTTCCCCTTACTTTATTGTCGCTTTTAAACCTTCTTCAATTTGCTCACAAACCAAAAATATAATACCAAACAACAACATACAAAAAAAAAAAAAAATCAGAAATATTCCCCTAATAATGTCTTCGGACAATCACACACCGACGAAAGATCCACCGGATCATCCATCTTCATCTTCCAACCACCACAAGCAACCGCTTCCTCCTCAACCGCAGCAACCGCTAAGCCGCTACGAATCGCAGAAACGCCGCGATTGGAACACGTTCATCCAATACCTAAAATCGCAGAATCCACCGTTGATGATGTCTCAGTTCGACTACACCCACGTGCTAAGTTTCCTAAGGTACTTAGATCAGTTTGGTAAGACCAAAGTACATCAACAAGCTTGTGTCTTCTTCGGACAGCCCGATCCACCAGGACCATGTACGTGTCCTCTCAAACAAGCTTGGGGAAGCCTAGATGCTTTGATCGGAAGGTTGAGAGCTGCTTACGAGGAACACGGTGGCGGGTCACCTGATACTAACCCGTTTGCAAACGGGTCGATCCGGGTTCACCTGAGGGAAGTGAGAGAATCTCAAGCCAAGGCTCGTGGGATTCCATACAGGAAGAAGAAGAGGAGAAAGATTAAAAACGACGTCGTTGCTATCAAGAAGGATGTTGCAAACTCTTCGGTTCTTAATCAGTCGTCTACTTGATAATTATATCATATTAAAACAATTTCCAATATAGGTAATCAATTTAAATTCTCTTTTATATTTTAAATTTAAAGTTTCGTAAGATCTTTTTTTATTATTGAAAATTTTCTCTCTGGATATCTAGACCACAAAACTTAAAATATCGGATTAATAATATAGTGATTGATGATTACACAACAGTTTCCTGATTTTCTATGAATATTTATCCCTAATGCGTGTGTGTAGAGGAAGAATACTTTAAAATGTTTGTTAGTCCTATTGATATACTAATTTGGTACCCAAAATCACCTAAGATTAAGGGATAATAATCTTTAAAATGTTGTTTTCTGTTTGTTTTATTTTGCTATTAGGGTGTGTGCTAACTGTTAATGTAAATGACATAACATCTATGTACGTTGCATGCATCATGATGTATCAACATACACTGGTACACATGTTGGAATTCACAAGTAGGTAAATAATGTTTTCTTGTATTACATGTATATAATTAAGTATTGCTTTTACGTATGTGTGCATACGTATACAATTTGTAGTTATATACCTATATTACAAGGTCTACCCCAATTCTATAAATAATGAAGAGAAAACTAGTTGAACCAGACACCCAGCATTGCCAAATGAGGATCAATGCATGTACCAAACCGATCGAACTTAGGATCGAACCAGCACTATATATATTGATCAGTTGTTAGGAGTAGACAGATAAAGATCCTAATAATAAGTCTCCATATTCCATAATCCCAGTATTAAGAAGTTAAAACGATCGAGTCAGTAGAAAGTGTATTCAGAAACCCTAGATCCCGGAGTAGCTATGTGTACGAACTTTAGTTAATGTATATATGTTTTTGTAGCTAGCTATAAATATAATTAACCATATATAGGATCCATAGACCACAGTATATATTTAATAATAATGGCATGGAGCCATGGAGTCATGATTTTAAGGATAAGCTAGTTTTATAAGATTCCATATATATAGTGCCATGTTTCTTTGTAAACTGTTATACATGGTTTTGGATATTGGTTACTTACAAAACGCAAGGTAGTGGAAACTAGTGTTAATTCATGAAATGTTGAAGTGGAAAATAGCGTTAATTCATGAAAAGTTGAAGTATCCTTTTATGTATATTGGACCATCGGATAGATAAAAATTGATTGCAGGCCTTTTTTTTTATATCAACACAAGGTAGTGAACTCCATTCACAGCAACTTCCATTACTGCCGAACTTTTTTTCTTCTTAATTAGTAACAAAAAAAGTTGATACGGTTGTGAAATGATTTGTCAATGATGCTGGTATAATATGGTTAGGAGGGTGATATATTGTTGTGTCGCCTTCAATATACATACAAGGATACTCCAACTTTGCGACCCTAAAAGTATCCTTCTACTTACGACCCTCCACACATAATATAATTTGAGCTTGAAAAAACAATCGTATCAAACGTAAATTTAAGTAGCCTCTACTCTCTAGGATAGGAAAGGTATGAGAGGAGAAGTGGCTCACCGTATCATACCATTTAAGAGTGATACTTGCTCCATGAAGGCAACCTCTGCTACCCGACATATGCGAAGTCAGGTGAAGAAAAATTGCCTACTGGTTTTTTAATCTTGCTAGCTTACGTAATATAGAGAAAAAAAGTTTGAGAGATACCAAAACTGCGAATATGTTTTTGATCACGAGCCAAACCATAAACAAATATATCGGTAAAGCTAGTGATACAAATGTATTCACTCCAAGACGCTTTATATGAAAATTTGGACGTTGAATCGTGATCATGTCTCTATATGTTCTCTCGAGAATGATATAGAATATGTGCCTCATCTGATGGTTTCTAAACAATGTCATGAAAATCATGGTTTCTAAGAGAAGAAGAATATGAATTATATATATAAAAAAAAGAAAAAAAAACAATCATTATATATTTTTAATACATAAATCCAAATATAGTTTACCGCCATCTAGGCGAAAATCTTGTGTTACTGGATTATGATAACTCATGTTTTAGAAATTGTTCAAGTTAGCAACTGTGTAAATATTGTAATAAATTTTCACAAGTACTGTAGATTATAAAATAAACAACATGGAATTGACTCAAGTTTGTAAAAGGATGTTGTGGCCTGTGGACAATGCAATCATCGAAGTCTGGGCTTAATTGGCCACATTGGGCCTTCTCTTTAGTAGGCAACAGAGCCACGGTATGTGTTTGTGAAGGGAACCAAACAATAAAAGATAGATTCTTTGTTTTTTTTTTTCAGGTCGGCAACCAATTGAGATTAAAAAATTTAAAATAGTCTTGTTTGTAAGTAAACAAGTGTATGTTTCACAAAAACTCAATTGTATGCTTTTCGGTTTAAATGACATCTGTATTTTAGCTCGTGGGAAAAGACAATTCTGAATCTATATTTAGCTCTCAAAACATTGCTGCAGCAAACTTCCAAATTAGACCGTTCGACTATAATACTGTATCATCATATAATATTTTGAACCATGAATAGTAATATAACTTATGATCATCATGATGACCACGTTCCGCAGTTTAGTACGTAGGATATTTGTATGTATACCATTTTATTTTTGTTTAATGGCAAATATTAAAACGAGAGAAAAACCTTTACAGAGGGGTTTGTTAAAACTTAAAAGAATTGTCGAAAAGGTGGGTATATAACTATATATATCATTATATCTTAAATGGAAACGTGGCCTAGTTGCCCAGTCAACATAAGTCATGGGTTTAACCCATGCTTTCCTTGGTGTGAAGTCTAAATGAGGGTCGTTGCATCAGAAGATATTTGTATACTACTCTTATGAGTTAATGAAACAAGAATTACAGTACTTTTAAACAAATTTACATAACACAGTTGCATATATGTTTAACTTTGTCTTTGAAAGCAGTTGCGTACGTGCATTTGAGTGTAAAGGGTTAATTAACACCAATCGTATAATAAACTCCTAAATATACCGACATGATTTTATTATAAAAAAAAAGTTCAAAATATTGCAGTGTAAACCGTGTAGTTTATATTGTAAAATGTTTTTTTGTTAGTATATAGTAAGAAGAACCCGAATCGAACTCAAAAGTTTCATATAACATGACGAATTCGTATAAAAATAATAATAAATAATAAAAATATCGTAGTCGGTGTTTTGCATAATTCATTTATATTTATATGTGAGTTCGTTGGATACGTTTTAGAACTTAACAAGTCATACGGAAAATCTAAAGTTAGCTAGACACGGAAACATTTGTCGATAAAAGACAAAATCATATAACCAAGAAAAAAAAAGATGGAAAGTTCTAAGCAAAAACGATGTCATTCTAGCGTAGTGGAAACCATTGAAGCACCATTGCCACTAGTGTGGTCAATACTACGTCGGTTCGACAAACCACAGGCTTACCAACGTTTCGTCAAAAGTTGCACTATGCGCTCCTGCATCGGCAAAGAAAGTGGAGGACAAGGCTCCGTCCGGGACGTGACGTTAGTCTCCGGCCTTCCAGCGGATTTCAGCACGGAGAGGCTCGATGAGCTTGACGATGAATCTCACGTGATGGTTGTTAGTATCATCGGCGGTAACCATAGGCTTGCTAATTACAGATCGAAGATAACGGTGGCTGAGTCTTCGTCGGTAGTGGGTGAGAAGACGGTGGTGGTGGAGAGTTATGTGGTGGATGTGCCAGAAGGAAATAGCGTGGAAGAGACTATATTTTTTGTTGATAACATCATTCGGTATAACCTTTCATCACTTGCTAAGCTCACAAAGAAGATGATGGGATAAGCTATATATTATCTAATCGACCAACTATTATAGTTATAAGTCGTTGGATTTTTAGTGTAGTAGTATTATTTTGTTAGCATTAAAATAAATTGTTTATGTGGTTTTCCTTGTATACATGCATGTCTCTCTTTTCTCGTACTATATGTTCTAAGATTGATTGTGTTAGGTAAGTATTGTTATTTAGCCAGAACACACGCTGGTTCACTCATAGTCTCTTCTTACAGACAGTTCGCCAGTGTAAAAAAAAAGTTATGCATTGCTGCTACATTTTAGTCTTCTCTTTGTTGTTTTCTTTAGTTAATGTGATATTGTAAAAGGTTGAAACACATTTACAATATCGTGACAAAGTTGGTGAAAAGAGACAAAGGAGAGAGTTTTTTTGGGCCATATTGAAATGGGCCTGTTCGAAGCTTGAATATATTGGTGTGGGGGCGGGCAGTGTAAAAAAGAGTGGTTGCCACGTGAAAGGATACTTATTCCATTGTCTCTTTCCTTTGCCGCAGTTTAAGGGATTTTGGTCAACTAAACTTAATTCACTTTTTTTTTTTTTTTTGCTTTCCTAAAAAAAAAAGAACAAAAAACAAAGTAGAAAAGAGATGCAGAAATTTAAATCGATTTGTCCTCTAATGGAAGTATTTCACTATTTTTCATCGGTTGCTACAAATTTAGAATAAAATGTTTGCCTGGTCAGTTCGGTAATAGTTAGTACTTAGTAGTAGGACTATAATTTGAGACACTTTTGGAGTTTGGTTTTTTAGTACATCACTGATGATTTAAAATCAAAGCTTTTAGTATTAGAGATAGGAAAGAAGTGACCGAGTAATGTTTGGTTTTTTTGCTTTTCTTCAAAGGATTATTAAACTTATAAATACTAGTATCAGAATTTGTAATAGAATTATAACAGTTAAATGTTTATTTGTGTGTTATTACTTATTACAAGAATTTTTAAGAGTGTTTACCGTCAACGTCAACGCCAACGCCGTTAGTCGTTTACCAATGTTTCTCTTAAATTGGGTTTTTTGGAGGGAATGTTGTGTGCAACTTTGTTTTTATTTTTTTGATCAAAAGGTTTTCATGTCGTTTGCAACTTTTAAATAATTAATTAATCTAAAATCAAGGCCAATCAATCAATAACTATCATCATCCGTCGAGGCGATGCCGCGACTTTTCTTCAAAAGGCTTATATAAAAAGTCTACAAAACAAATTAGTGCATTCGGGTAAATGGAAAATAAAAATTTAGTGCAAATATCGCCTCGACTTTTCTTCAAAAGACTTATAAAAGTCTAGAAAAACGAATTAATTATAGTATCAAATTAGTGCATTCGAGGGTAAATGGGAAAAAATTAGTGCAGCATAAGAAAACGTTTGTGACTTTGTGTGGCTCGGAAAAGGACAGGACAGAACATGTGTTACATTTACCAAAGTCGGTCCACTTCACTAGTGCTTTGTTTGGCCTCACATTCATGTCTTTTCCCAACTTTTTTTATTTTTCTTGTTTCATTACTTTTAGAACTTTGAAGACTAGTTGGAAACTTGAATCACAAACTACTACTTCTCCTCACGTTTTTGCCTATTGATTAATTCACGTTAATTCAACCTCTATGGAGCCAAACTTTGTGTCTGATCTACTTGTAGTACTATTCTTCTAATGTCTCTAACGACGTCGTTTTTTATTCACATCACATGAATATTCTCCAACAACAAAAACAAAAGTAGTTGTTCTCATCATTAAATTTCAATCAAAATCTTTGTGGGGGATGGGATTTGTTATGAGTCTCAATTATACAAAATGAAAACATAAGATCAAAAGCAAAAGTCTCTTTTATTGACATTTTCTTTAGTCACTCACACTTGTTATTAGATTCATCTTCTATTTTCCTAAACTCCAGCCTTCAATCTCGCTCCTAGACATTCGCTAATATATACTACATTATATTTTATTTTTATATCTCTATTATTATTGTTTTTTCCTGTTCTTTTTTTTTTTACTTTAATAAGAAGAACAACTACAATCTCAAAACACACACCAGAAGCTGATTCTTGATTGAACTAAGTTGAGGTATTTCAACAGCTTCCATATTTCTTTGATCCTCTTCTTGTAGTTCTTTACTTTTTATTCTTCTTTTTTTTTTTTTTCAAGAATGGAGGGGAAGAAGTTGAATTTGTATGCTCCATTACCATCGATTAGGCGACTTCCGTCTAACATAGCGTATTCGGGTGAACTAGAGTTCACGAAGACGACGATCACAAGACCGGAGCTTCGATCATGTATGAGTACAAAACAAGAAACGCCGGTTTTTGTATTACCAGACCAGAGCTTTGATCATCTGACCGAATCAGCTTCAGTTCCTTTTGTGTGGGAACAAATCCCCGGTACACCAAAAGATGACATGGCTACATTGATTCAAGAATCAGGTTTACTAGAAACCGATGAAGAAGAAGATGAAGATGAAGATTTGGATACGGTTCCTTCAAATGAAAGCTTCTCTATTAACTGCAGCACAAGTGGAGTCAGCGAGATCGAGAAGAATGATGAGAAATCCGACGGTGATGATGAGAGATCTAGAGAAAGTCTAGATCTCATGATGTCTAGATTCTTACCAGCTGCTAAAGCAATGGCTCTTCAGAAACATCAGAAACATCAATCTTCTTCATACAACTCTTCAGAGCAGAAGCAAATCACTCAGACCAGAGAAGCTCTTGTAACTCGCCAAAGAAGTCAATTAGCCGCAGAACATGAACATTTCGCCATTGTTCAGAGCCTTTATGATGATTTAAACACTGATGATGAAGATGGAGATGATGAAGATGACGACGATGATGATGCTGATGATTATGGTTATGGTGCTCCCAAGATCTACCCTAATGTTACCAAGAAAGCTTGCGGATTCTTGCCAAGGCTTTGTGCAAAGAACTCATTCAAGTTTCTAAACCCGGTTCCTCTGGGTTCAGTATCATCGAACCAGTCAATGAAACATTCGGGTGAACAAACCGGTTTACCAAACTGGTCAACTAGGCGTCTCTCCGGTTTTATATCTCCATACCGAACATCTTGTTCAAATTCCGGTTTTCTCGGAACTCCGGACAAACCAGAGGACTTCAAAAGAAGGCTAAACAGAGGAATGAGCAAGTCTCAAGAACTGTATCCAAGAAGAGAGATTCTTCCTAATTATTCAAACTCTGGTGAAATCAAAACGTTTAGAAACTCGATCTCAACTCCTTCGAGGATCCAACGGACGACAATCCCCGACTCGAGGTTTCTTGTGGAGGAAGTAAACAGAAGAAGAAACAACAACAGGTCAGGGAATCTTCTCAAAACATCCCCGGTTTACACGCCGGCGATTTCTCCTCCGCCGTTACCGGAAACTCCATCTCGGCCTTGGCTCCGACGAACCCTCCTCCCGCCCGTGAACCCTAGACCATACGGAGTCGTTTTAAGTCAAGTTGGTACCAAGAAACCAGATCAAGAAGTTCTTGAATCTACGAAATGGGAAACAATCGTTAAAACATCGTACGTTCACAACGATCACACTCGTTATTCTCAGGTATTAAGTTAAATTAATACTCTTTTGAACATTTTGGTTCTTTCAAAAATCCAAATGTATTTATCTTTTTCTTTGTGTAAAAATTATATGCAGGAGCTGATTGTTCATCCATCTCGCCAGCAAAACTCATAAAACCAAACACAATTACTTTTTTTATTTTTTGACAGTACAAATAAATAGTTTTAAGGTTTGCCTCTTATTTTTCATGTAGGCAAACACAAAATTTGTACCCGAGATTGATTCTTTGTGTTTCGATTCTTTTCGTGAGTGTGTGTTTGTGTGTGTTATAAGTTATAAGTTATAACTGTGGCGTTTGTTTTTCCGACCACATGGTTTGTAGTTGAAGAGATTATTATGTTATTGATGTTTGATGAAATATGGATTCCTTACCGAACTGGTTCTGACTTATCCTGTTTAGACCGGCACAATTACACAACATAACTACACATAACCATGCTGATCCATAGTATCGATCCCATAACTTTAACATTTTGTCTCTACAAGTTGTTTTTTTTTCTTTTTTTTCCCCCGTTAGATCCAATTAGAAACCGACGAAACATCTGGCGGCGCTCACGCTGATAAAACTCCAGCCAAAATATTATTTAAAAACACAATCAGAATTACCATATTAACACTAGGAGCTATCTTTCTCTAAAATGCATATCTATATAATATAAGTTTTTGATTGACTTTAAAATTCTTGATATCAGTTGCAATAGTTTTGACATTTTTGATCATGACGGAAGAGAATATATTAACAAGTAATGGGAGGCATGTAGTGTGTGTAGTGATGATGTTCATGCACATCAATTGAAAAATAAAAACACTTATTATGTGTGGAAATTCTCATTTTACATAACCGTCCGATTAACGATATCCAACGATCACAAAGATTCACTATTTTATTACAGGCCCTATTAGTAAAGGCATATTAAGAGGCAGGCACGTCCCATATAAGTCCTGTTGAAGTCGATTTTTAAAAACTAGCTAAAATTAAAAAATGCATTATGTACGTATGAAGCAAGGTGATGTGGCTTAGTGCAGTAAGGATAATTAATTTTGTTTTTTAAAAAAATCCAAAAGTAAATTAGTACAAGGAATGAATTAGGGGTTGTGAAATTGGAATTTTTTTTCCGAAACAATTAAAAAAGAAAACAAATTATCGCAAAGAGAGAGAGAGAAGAGAAGGGGAAGAAGAAAAGGGAAGAGGGAGGAGAGAAGAAGGCACCACCCTTTGGCCCTGGAGAGACCAAAGATGGTCGAAGAGAGAAAACTCTGAGATCATCATCATCATCCTGCAAAACTCACAAGAAATCGATTTTTTTTTTCTTCTTTATATCGATTTCTGAGGATATTCTTTTATTTGCAAATCTTCCCACACCAACAACAACATAATCTTGCTTGCCAGAAACATAATAATAATACATTGTTCGCATTATAAGAAACCCCTTTTTACAGTAAGTTTTTATTTTGTTTCCAATCATTTGTTTGATTCCTTTACGTAATTTGCAAATTTCTTCTTTTAATGAGAAGGGAAAATATGATTCTCTGTTTTTTTTTTTGGGATATATACATTGCTTCTTCCAAAAGGTATCCAAAAGGTAATGATTGTTTTATTGCATTTTTCTTCAGGTATCAAGAAGAATCACAACAAGCTACTAGATCCCAGAGATTATAAACACAGTGATGAAAAGGGTTTTGTGAAATCAAACCTAAGAAGAAAAATGTTGAAGGACCCTGATATACGAGAATCTTCTGCCTCTTGTACATTGTAATATATAGACAATATTTCCTTCTTTTTTTTTTGGTTTGGTTGTAAGAAAAGTTTGTTTCTGGGAAAATGGGTTTTTTTGGATTTTGATTTGTAATTTAGGACAAAAGTCTTTAGTATAGTGTTTTGTTGTAAAAAAAAAAAACACCTTATAATGGGGGGTTGTGGATACCATTTCCCTTGCTTCCTCTTCTTGATCATTAGCCTTCAAGCTCCTCTCTCCTTGTCCCTCAATTCCCAAGGTTATACTTCTATCATCTTATCTTCTTCTTCTTCTTGTTTTAATGGTTTTGGTTCTTAGTTTGTGCTGATGAATTTATAGGATCCGCATTGTTGAAATTCCGGGAAAGAGTGGACTCGGATCCTCATGGAACTCTTGCAAATTGGAATATTTCTGGTAATGATCTCTGCTTATGGTCCGGGGTTACTTGCGTTGACGGTAAAGTGCAGATTCTGTAAGTTCCTCTGTTTTTTAAGACTAAGACTATGCAGATGGGGTCATTAGTTGTCTCTATGTTCTGATACCTGTTGTGTTTTTTATTTATAGGGATCTTAGCGGATGTTCTTTGGAAGGAACGTTAGCTCCTGAGCTTAGCCAATTGAGTAACTTAAGATCTCTGTAAGGATCTCTGAGTTTTCTTTTTCGATGTTTGCTTGGTTTCGCGGGACTAAACCGTGTTCTTGATCATACAGAATACTCTCTAGGAATCATTTCTCCGGTGGAATTCCTAAGGAGTATGGGAGTTTCGAAAATTTGGAAGTCTTGGATTTGAGAGATAACGATTTGAGCGGACAGATTCCACCTGAGCTAAGCAATGACTTATCGCTAAAACACTTGTGAGTTAACATATCTATTGTTTAGTGCTTAACAAAAATGTATTGAAAAGAGTATAACCTTACTTTTTCTTGCTATGACCTTGTTGAACTAATACAGGTTGCTTTCTGGTAACAAATTTTCGGCTGATGTGAGAATAAAGATCCTGAGACTCCAATCGTCGTATGAAGTCCGTGTAAACAAGAGTCCAAAGTTATCTCCTTTGGCTGTTCTCGGCTGTGCAAATAGAAGACTTGGACATTGGTAAGCTCTGTCTGATTGATATATTCATCTTAAAACAAGAGTATCTTTTGGTTATTCTTCTTCACAGTTCATCTCCCTTGGCAGTGTTTCAAGAAACAGTTACGTTCGAGTGAAAAAGGTAGAAGCTCTTGTATTCCGGATCAAAGCAACTTCTAGACGTTTCTTGAAAGCAATCCCGAGTAAGCCAAAAACATATCAGCATTTTTATCGTAGAAACTAAAAAGATTAGTACTAGAAGATCTCAATTTGATTCTTGCAGGTTTTATGGAGGAAACTAATATCTTCAAACGACGTGAGTTACTCGAGGAGACAAGTAATTTGGCGGCTGAGCCTGCTCCTTCCGCTCCTAGTCCTTCTCCCGGGATTATAACTGAAGCTTCCCCTCGGAGCAGCGGGTCTTTCCCTGCAGTAACCAATGCAAAGAAGAGAAAACCGCCTTTAGTCCTTCCATTGCCTACTCCTGATAAAGACTCCAGTCCTGATTCCTCTAAGAATCAGCCACAAGATAACAAACAGACAAAAAGATCTAAACATGTGTGGCTCTATGTGATTATTGCGGTTGCTTCTTTCGTCGGTTTACTGATTATACTAGCGGGTATATTATTCTGCCGGAAGAGAGCTGTAAAGAGCATAGGTCCTTGGAAAACTGGTCTTAGTGGACAATTGCAGAAAGCTTTTGTTACCGGTAAAATCTTCTTCTCTTGTGTTTCCATTTTTTTCCTCTGTTTCTTTTAGGAACATTAACATTGAAACTGAGAACATGAACAAAACTTCTAGGGGTACCAAAGCTCAATCGGTCTGAGCTAGAAACAGCGTGTGAAGACTTCAGCAACATTATAGAGACATTCGACGGTTACACTGTGTATAAAGGAACCTTGTCGAGTGGTGTTGAGATAGCGGTGGCTTCAACCGCAATCCCCGAGACTAAAGAATGGACAAGAGCCATGGAAATGGCATACCGTAGAAAGGTTAATACTCCTTTTTAAAACTTGAAGGTCTTACTCTTACCATTAAAAACATTCTTTTGACTTGGAGTTTATGTATGTTCTTTTGTAGATTGATGCACTGTCGCGGATCAACCATAAGAACTTTGTGAATCTGATTGGATATTGTGAAGAAGATGAACCTTTTAATAGGATGATGGTCTTTGAATATGCTCCAAATGGAACCCTTTTCGAACATTTGCACGGTAAGTCTTGGTCTCATGATGTTCTATTGGCTTCACTTTCTCGGTTAATAACGGTTTTTCGCATATCAGATAAGGAGCTGGAGCATCTTGATTGGAGCGCACGGATGAGAATAATAATGGGGACGGCTTATTGTCTGCAACATATGCACGAGATGAACCCTCCCATGGCACATTCAGACTTCAACTCATCCGAAATCTATCTAACCGATGACTACGCAGCCAAGGTTTGCTCTATAAAACTGTTCTTGAAAATGTTGTTATTAAGCTCTATTTGCTCAAGAACCTCTGAATATGTTTTGAGCAACCTCTAATTTTTTTTGTATATGTTGTCTTTAAGATGCTAAAATGATTTGGTTGATGGTAGGTCTCGGAGATTCCTTTCAACTTAGAGGCAAGATTAAATCCGAAGAAACAAGTGGGTGGTGACTTGGAGCAAACGTCATTGCTACTACCTCCAGAGCCAGAGGCTAATGTCTATAGCTTCGGAGTCTTAATGCTCGAAATAATCTCCGGAAAGCTCTCTTTCTCAGACGAATACGGATCTATCGAGCAATGGGTATATATATACATATGCATTATTAACAACCCCCACCCTAACTGAAACAAACAAAACAGAGAACTTTATCCATATGCTAACGGTTCGGTCCATGTTTCAGGCATCAAAGTACCTTGAAAACGACGACTTAGGAGGAATGATAGATCCATCGTTAAAGACATTCAAAGAAGAAGAGCTTGAAGTGGTATGCGATGTGATACGAGAATGTCTAAAAACAGAGCAGAGACATCGGCCTTCAATGAAAAATGTAGCGGAACAACTAAAGCAAGTCATCAACATAACTCCTGAGAAAGCTACTCCTAGGTCATCTCCCCTTTGGTGGGCAGAGCTCGAGATCTTGTCTTCTGAAGCAACGTAACTTG
The DNA here is from genome assembly GCF_000375325.1 of Capsella rubella. Lineage (NCBI taxonomy): Eukaryota > Viridiplantae > Streptophyta > Magnoliopsida > Brassicales > Brassicaceae > Capsella > Capsella rubella. The sequence continues at coordinate 8,534,026 of NW_006238917.1, read as the reverse complement.
ACCAATCAGAGGTTTCTCCTAATTCATTATCAATGCTCTCTCTCTCTTAACGTTGTATCATTTTTTTCTCTTCTTTTTCTTATATGAGCTTTTGGTTTCTTGATTTTTTCAACGTTCAGTTTGTTTTGATTAGTGTTTCCTTCTCGATGGATTTGATATATACGAGTTTCGATATGTGTTTGTATAATGCATAGTACACTAGTATATATCACGTATTGGACGTATTATTTTGTGATGCAAAAATGTGTGTAATTATGATTTTTATTTATTAGGGTTCGCTTATATTTTCTAGCCCTTGATATATATATATAAAACTTAGCAACTTCACATTTTATATATTTCATACCAAGAAGTTACATTCTATTGTTGATGGAAGTTAACTTTTTCTCACTGATGTTTTTCGTAAATACGAAAAAAAGAACACATGACACAAAAGACGAAACACGATCCTGAAGTATGTGTCAGTAACCATAGGAGTGAGTGACATGATGTCTTTGGTTTCCCCACCGACGTAACTGAACCTGAAATGCAGCCGCCGCTGCCAGAAACTCAACGCACTGCGGTGGAGCTAAAATGTCTAAAATACCTTTAAGCGTTTTCAGCCGCACACAATCCGCCGCCTTCACCATCTTCTCGAGCCCCGTCGCCAATCCCTTCACTGCTGCCTCGACCACCACCACAGATTCTCCTCCTACGTGACATCCAAGCCTCGCTATCTCAACCATCTTCCGATCACCCATACTAACCTAATTAAAAGACCAATCTCAAATTATTTAACTACTAGTTGTTATCCAACACACAAAAAAAAATGATTTACAAGGTTCGTAAATATAAAAGTTTTCATTAATCATTAAATTGTTAACTAAAACTATACACATATTTGAACTTTGATAAACTCTTTTCAAACAAACAAATTGCAATATATAGAAATGTTTTTTTATATATAAGATATACATTTTCCAAGAGATAGAATAATCTCTGAAAATGGATTCCATATTCATAATTATTCAATGGTATATCATATAGGTTTGATAAATTTATAAAGATTCGTACGGATATAATCATGGACCCACCTGATACCGTTCCATTTCTCTCTCAATTTTTTGCTCCTCGAACTTAGTCTTAAATCTCAGCTCCTCCAACTTGGTCACCTGAGCCTCCAAAAGCACCACCGTCGGACTCCAAGACTTCCTCAGTCTCTCTAGCATCCGAAACGCCGTCGAAGGTTTCCATCCGGTTAACCAAAAGCAAGCTTTCTCTAACGGGTTTAGCCAAACCGGTCCAAAGAAAGCTAAGACGTCTTCTCCTATGGCTGCCCATTTAGCTATGTAATATGCTTTGTGATGTGTGGTTAGCTTCGAGATCAAAGCTCGAAGCTCGATCTCAGTCATAGTGTTGTTGTTACGAGCATTCAAGAGTTGGTGAAGATATTGCTCAAGTTGAATAACCCAATTATCGTAGAACTCTAGGAACTTTTCTTCTACTCGGTTTCTCATTTAGCTCTCTTTAGTCGTCGTTATGTTCTTTGAGAAACTTTGCGTGTTGGGAGATATTTATACCTACGTCTATCTATATATACACTTAGTAGTGCATATATGTATTGCGCAGCCCGCAGGTGCATGCATTAGTACTCATATTTTTTTTATCTAACTATATTACGTCGTCGTCATGGTTTTATATTACCAATACTACGTACGGAATCACAAAGTATAGAGAATGAAGCAAATAATATATAGATTGAGATTAAACAAATATAGTCATTATTAGCTAAAGAAATAAAATGATCGAATATATATTTGTCAAGCAATTATAGTTTTGTTTAATCTATAAAAGTTATTATTTTATGAAAGAAAAATAAAAACCTTGAAAGAGAAGACGTAACAGATGGAAGAGAAGGGAGATTACAATAGTTGCATGGCTTACGCGCATCACTCGCCGACTGCAAATTTGTGACGCTTTACAAAATTACTAAATTAGTAATCTTTTACTATAAATTATATACAATTTGATTCATTTTATATGATGAAATTTAATTCCTCTAACAGTACTTTAACATACCAGTGATAAACTATTAGAACATTCATGCATATTAATCAACAGCTACAGAAATTGATGTGTTGATAAAACCGATAAGAAAAAGAAAATATAATACTATAGTAAAGATCTTTCTTCAATGTGAAGAAGAATCGAAAAATATGCTAACGGGTTTTGACCTCTGAGAGACCTGAAACGGCAGGTCACAGAGAGAGCAGATGGCTCACGTGGATCCATGTGTCACTCTTCTAGCCATCATTAGCGTCAACGTGGAACATATCTCCCACGTAAGTTGCCAGTCAACCTCTACTAGCTAGCTAGTGTGTATATGTAACACGTCCATATGTCAATATAGTTCTGCTCATCTTTATGGAATATGTACATGTAATAAAGTCTACAAGGAAACTATAAACACTTTTTGTTATATTTTGAAGCTTTTTTTCCTTTTGTCTTTGCAGAGTTATTTCAAATCTTGTCTGAAGAAAGTTTAATTACTGATAAAGGGTTTATTTGTAGGGTAAAAGTTAATGGATTGTTTCTATAATCTTGAAACTTATTTTTGTGGGGATGGTTTTATCTAGTACAAAATAAACAGCCTAAATTAAGTAATGAACATGCAGTTCTACTATATTGGATTGGATTTAAACAATCAAACAGCCAAGAATCTTGAGACAAGAACCAATATTTTAAGTGGGCTTCTTAATTTCTTTCTAATAGGCCTGGCCTTTGATGGGTTGTGTAATGGATAAGTCAATTGAAAATGTGATCAGGTCAGTGCATTGGCGTCTTATCAAATTCTCATTTTTGGCACTGACCTTATGTAGTCGTATGCATATTTTTATTGGTGCAGTTACTTTGAGACAGCAAAAAAAAAAAAAAAAACTGATTTCTAATTTTTGAACCCGCATCTATTTACGGTACCTAAAGCACAAACTTCATCACCATCCATGTGTTTTCACGAGGTGTAAGAAGAAGTATAAAGATTATATCAAATTCCGAGCATTGATCTTTGATATAGAGTAGATCATGTCCAGCGTTACAGGTTTGTTTTTAGCTAATAACCTGAAAACGAGAGACGTACGGCACGTGTCAACGAGCCTACACGAAAGCTCATAAACGGAGAAGCTTTCACAAGTACTACGTACGTCGTTTAGATTCACTCTTAAACTATAAATAGAAACAACTTCACCCTACCAATATTTTTTTTTTGAAAAATAAAAAAATAATAAAAAAAATATTGGTTAAATAGAAACAACTTCACCCTACCAATATTTTACCCTTGAAATAACACTCTTGTTTTCTTTATTATACTACTAAATATTTTGCAAAACTTTTTCAAGAATGATTAAATGATCCTCTATTAATTGAAACCAAATAATATAACTTCTTTTATTTTTATTTTTCTTATCGTTTAGATTTCAAAATATATTTAGTTTAATGTATGAAAAAATGTGAATATTGGTAATTATTTTTTTGCAGGTTTTTTTTTTAAAAATGGCAATAAGAAACAAACATGACTATATATAAATTAAGAAAAATAAACAAACAAACAAAAAGAAGAAAGAGATTCCAAACAAATAAATGTGGAGAGCACATGACTCGGTGAGTGCAGAGGCACAGGTGTGAGAACTAAATAACAAAGACAAAGAGGGACACAGTGGATGGAGATGCTCTGTACGTACCACCGTAAGTCTAAATTAACTACGATGACCCTTTTATTAATTTTTCTCAATATTGTATTAGCTTGCCTATTAAGAGGGGTTAAAACGTTAAATAGTGAAAAGAAGAGTGTTATTATGTTGGAAAACTTAGATTTATATGCTGAAATATATAGAAATATATATTTGTTATAGTTAAGTTTTTCTTAATATATTTACCCGTACGTGATTCTATGGTTTGTTGCAGATGGTCATAAACCATCTTCATTATAGTCAGTTCTTTTTTTTTTGCGTCCATTATCTACTCTTCCATCTAAAACCTTTGTCTTAACTACATGTATTATTATTTCTACAATTGATATAGCTGGTCTTTACACAGTAGTTTTTTTTTACGTTTGTCATCTTTTGCTTATGTATGAATGTATCTACCTTTTTTTTTTTTTTTTTTTTTTTTTGTGTTACGCGTTGTCGTTATTTAGATTTCATCAAGTGGAATAATAAACTTCCGTAACTTAGTCGAAGAGGTTTACTCTTATCCGCCTACAACGATGACCACTTGCAGTGGAGTGGATCCTGAAATTCATATCACTTTTGTCATATCCTGAATTTAAATACTTTAATTTAATTTTAAAATACTGAAAATAATCTGATATTTTATAAAAACGACAAAAAATAGTAGTAAATGTATCTACTTGGTTTTTTAAAAAAGTACTTCATGATCATGCCAAAAGAACAAAAAATTCCTATAAGTGGCCGTGGTTTCCCACATAACCCATCCATGCATATGCATGGTTTCTTGTATTTTTGGCTTTTATATCGTCAGAACACGCATTTTCTTATAACTTCCTAAGGATGGATACATGTAATCACAAAATGTTAAAAGATACATTCATAAATACATATATATATATACAAGTATTGATATAAAATATTGCAAGTTTCGTACTGGTGCATAATCTAAAACTATATAAACCGCACGAAACCAAAATACAGAAAATACAAAACCTCAAGAAAGACAGAGAAAAAAAATGGAGAATCCGAGCTCAAACATAGAGAAAGATCAACAAGATTGCTATGATGAGTGGATGAGTTTACAAGCCAGACGAATGACGGAGCTTAGACAAGCTTTATCCAACGGTGAAAGAGATAACGCCAAGCTTCGAGATTTGATACGGGCGGTGATCAGTGACTTTGAAGATTACGCAAGAAAACGGTCGAAACACTCCCGTCGATACAGCTCAAACTATTTCGCTCCGACATGGAACACTTGTCTTGAAAACGCACTTCTTTGGATTGGTGGTTGTCGTCCTTCTTCATTTATACGACTCGTTTACGCCATGTGTGGGTCTCAAACTGAGCACCGTTTCACCAATTTCTTCCGTAACAACAACATCGAGAGTAAGACCTTAATTAATTTAGCTCAGTACATAGTCCTTAGTTATATATAAATCTTAGGGTTCCATGCAAGAATGTTGTCCTTAGTTTTATGTAAATCTTAGTGTTCCATGCAAGAATGTTAAAGTTCTCTTAATTTAGTGGTTAATTAAGTGCACTTATTTTGGGAACAGATAGTATTTTTAACTTCTTCAGAGAAAATTTGTAAGGAATATAAGATTAATTTTCATAATTTGTACTAATAAATATAACACTCAAAATTTGTTTGTTTTTTTTATAATAAAAACATGAAAATTTGTTGTTTAAATATTTTATATTGGTCTTCCGTAGGTCTAAGCATGGCTCTTGGTGAGACACACGGCGAAATGGGAGGAGGAGAATCGATGAGTGATCTAACGGCTGAGCAATTATTCAAGATCAACGAGCTTCATCTCAAAACGGTCAAGGCAGAGAACAAGCTGAGTAAGCAATCGGCGAGCTTACAAGAGGACACGGTGGACATGCCTATAGGCATCACGGCGTTTTACAAAGAGGAGATCGGAGAAACTGACGTGGTGGTGGAGCGTGCGCTCGATAAGCATGAAGAGGATATGGCTGGTTTATTGGCTGAAGCGGACAAGCTGAGGTTGACCACGTTGACTAATATGGTTGAGATTTTGACGGCGGTTCAGGCGGCGGATTTTCTTCTGGCCGGGAAAAAACTTCATTTGGCTATGCATGAGTGGGGAAGATGTAGAGAACGTCGCCGGCATGAAGCTTGGGGTGGTGGTGGTGATTCTGGTGGAGAAGTTGCCGGAGAGTAGTCGTCGTTGTTGATCAGAGTTTTAGTTTTATGAATAAACTTAAGTTTAGGTAATATAATAATACCAAGTAATATAATATAAGTTAATAGTTAATTATATTATATAGTAAATTTTTTGATCGTTTGGAAATCTAGTTTTGTTTCGTAGTTAGTGAAATGCTTTTAATTCGTAGATTTTCTAGTGAAAGTCATGTTTAGATATTATGATGTATACTTGTGTTGTATTATTGTTAGATATTTTCTAGTGAAAGTTTGATCTCTCTTGTCTTGTATTGAGAGAGTTATATAGAGAAAGTAATATGCGTTTTCAGACTTGTCGAGATATCACATTCCAAGTGTGATATACGCCGTATAAGGACGACTGCGTACGGTGGCGACAAAAAAAAAGAAAAGTAAAAGTGACATAATAACATAGATTGGGAAGAAATGAGAAATAAAAAAAGTATTGGTGACGGCAACCCATACCTTACTAGGCTACTATATATAATTCGACGACGCCCATTCTCCTTTTTGCCCGTTTTGGTAAATATCTTTTAAAAGTAGTAAAAATATGAACACCATTTTTAATTAAGTTTCTCAAAAAATCAACTTAATACGTGCGATTAGGGTAACGACATTTTGCTGATTTTTCACCACTTGATTTCGATTATACAATGTGTGTTAATTCTAAAATATCCTTACGCACTATATTGACTTCACGTTTGGAGAGATTCTCAAATGTTTCACTATTGTGACTTTTGTCGGCAGCCAAAAAACTAGTTCTCACTTTCTCCAAGAAGATTGAATAAATATTGAGTTTGTAATAAATAAACATAAGCTAGGAATAATATAGTAAAGTATTCGAGGCAATTTTTATTATATTAGAAAGAAAAAAAGTACTAGTATTATAATCTAATCTCATAATCAATTATTCAGAAGTAGAAACATTAAAGAGTTACTCTGTACTAACAATAATACAGATAGTATAATTTTTTTTAGAAATATAGTAATAATTAAAAGCGGCAGTCAAGGATCCGATGGTGGTGCAAATTAAATACTATGGAACAGAGCATGCAAAGTAGTCAGTCAGGTGGGTGGTGCTGGGCACATGTGCCATTGTCCCTACTTGCTTCATCTAATACTCTGCGTTTCGTGCTGGACCGAATCCATATTCAATTATTATTATAACTTTTTCAGAAATAAAACTTTTATACCGGATTCACACACTTGTTTCATGCATGTATCATAATAATCTATATTATTTCATGATGTCAAAATTACTGTTTCGAATGGAGAGAGCCTTTCGGGTAAAGCAGATCAAGCGATTCAAAAATATCTAACAAAATAAAAGCAGATCAAACAAACTACCAGATCAAACACTTCAAATCTCCAACGGTTTTACTGTTCATAGTGCAGTACAATTTTCCTTTTAAACTTTGATCTGCTAGCAGGACAATTATTTTTTAATAATTTTATTTTCTTCTAAACTGCACTTTATGTATTTTATGTTGAATGCTAAATATACAGGACAGTAGATCTGTTTGGCAGGAAAACTGCTTTTTATCTGCTTTTTATTGCTTTCCATTCAAGGCCTACATTTGAGGTAATGGATAGGTCTCCTATGTTTTATTGAAGAAAAAAAAAGAAAGATAAGTTTATATATAGGAAAAACTAAACATGAAAAAATGAAGCAACAATGATAATTATTAAATTTAATTAAGAACACTAATAATAATAATAAGGAGCATAAAGATGAGGTTGCTCTCATCCATTTCTTAATATAATTTTTGTCCTCTAATTACATACACTCATATATATTTTTTTCCCTGCAAACATGACTGGTTTTTTCACCCCCCGAAATTAAAGTATTTCGAAGAATATTATCCCCACCACCACCGCCACCACCACGCGTACGTACGTTCCTTTCTCTATCTCTCTCCCTGCAAGAAATGGTAAAACGACGCCGTGTATCTGATGTTTCCACCAATCTATGAGACGACATCGTTTTTCGGCTTCGGGTTTTAGCATAAGTGAGTGGTCTGGTGGGACCCGTCTTGAGATTTGTTTTTGAAAAAAGGGACTCAATAGAAGGGAGGCGGTGGTGGTGAAGCGTATGATATTCCGGGAATCGGCGGTAGTGATCCCTCGTATGCCGGAGAAGGCGGTGGTGGGCTGTGGTGAATTACCGGTGGAGGCGGGGGACTATAGTGGACTCTAGGCGGTGGTGGCGGAGGTGAAAAGTAGTAGTAAACCGGTGGTGATGGCGGAGGACTGTAGTGCTCTGTTGGTGGTGGTGGCGGAGGATTGTAATGGATAGCTGGGGGCGGAGGCGGTGAGTATTCTATGCACGGTGGAGATGATGGTGGGGGTGAGTAGTGATAAGTTGGTGGTGGTGAGTGCGGTGGTGGCGGTAATGAGTATTGCGGCGGCGGTGGTGGTGGTGAGCTGTAGTAGTAGGGAGGTGGTGGCAGCGGTGAAGGTAAGTGAGGTGGTTTTGATGGAGTTGGATGCGGTGGATAGGTTGTTGGCAGCGGAGGAGGTGGCGGTGATGGAAACGGAGAATGCGTTGGCGGAGAAGGTGAGTATGTTGGTGGTGATGGAGGAGAGTATCCTGTTGACGGGGGAGGTGGCGGAGTAGAGTAAGACGGAGGCAAAGGAGAAGTTGGTGAGGGAGGAGTTGTCGGCGGGACAATGATCGGAGGACTAGGAATCATAGGCGGTGAAGGAGGACCAGGATATGACGGCGGATTTGGCGGCGGAGACGGGACTTGGAATGGTGGACTTGGGTAAACAGGTGGTGCATGTTGACCAGGTGATATGGGAGTTGGTGGAGTTGACGGCGGATACGGGACAATGCTGGGGGGACTAGGAGAAACAGGAGATATCGGAACTGACGGCGGAGAACCAGGGGTTGATGGAGGGGAACCAGGCGTTGACGGAGGAGAACCAGGAACTGACGGCGGAGAACCAGGGGTTGATGGAGGGGAACCAGGAGTTGACGGAGGAGAACCAGGAACTGACGGCGGAGAACCAGGGGTTGACGGAGGGGAACCAGGCGTTGACGGAGGAGAACCAGGTGACGGTGTTGTTGGCGGTGACGGGGTAACAACCGGAGGCCGAGAAGAACGACCACACCCAAACGATCCACAATCAACCGGCGGAAGAGATGAGAAAGCCGCACATTGTCCCGGAGATCTCTGCGCAGGTCTTGCCGGCAAACAATTACGCCGATCATCAAAGCCAGGCAACGCCAGACATACCGGCGGCTCTCCGGTAAAGAAATTGTTACTGAACGTGAAGTTCTCCAGCCTCGGCAACTGACAAATACTCGCCGGAATCTTACCGGAGAATCTATTATGCGCCACATTTAACTGCTCCAACGAAACCATCCCGCCAACACTCGCCGGTAACGGCCCAACGAGTTCGTTAAAACTGAAATCAAATACCGTTACATTCTTCAACCGCCCGATCTGAGACGGTAAACAAGAATTAAACCCATTGTTCATGAAGATGATCTCTTCAAGGTTCCTCATATCACCCAAACTCGTCGGGATACAACCGTGGAAATGATTATTCGCGACGACGATGACGGAAACCGGAGAATCTCCCAAATTATCCGGTAACTCAAACCGGAACCGGTTATGGTTGATAAAAATGGCATCTAGATCTTTGCTGAAGAGCTCTCTCGGCACAGGTCCTTCGAACTCGTTAAACCTCAGATCCAGAAACTTCAACGACGGTAAGTGGAGGATGACGGTTGGGAATACACCGGCGAACCGGTTATTGCTGAGATCAAGCTCGAATAAAAGCTTAAGCCGATTAAACCGATGCGGTACAGTACCACAAAACCGGTTCGAATTAACATGAAACAAAGCGAGATCCGTTAACAAACCGAGCTCTTGAGGCAAATAGCCAGCAATGTCAGCGTGGTTGAGATCTATCCCGGCGACGGTACGGATCCGGCGGTTATCCAAAGCCGGAGCGCAGAAAACTCCGGTGTAACTGCAAACGTCAGAACCGATCCAGTTTGTAGTGAAATTGTTGGGATCAGAGAGAATAGCTTGTTTCCAAGCTTGGAGAGCAACGTAAGCGTTACGGAGACGTGGATTCTCGAAGACAAGAGATGGATCGACGACGACATTCTCGCCGCGGTCGCCGAACTCGTCGCGGTAGTAGAGGAGCTGACGTTGTGCGATTAAACGGACTTCGTTGTCGGAGAGATCGTTGTTGTTGGAAGTGAGGGGAAGTGAATGTGAGAAGAAGAAGAAGAAGGTGAAGAGAAGAAGAAAGATCTGAGACGTCGTCGTCTTCATCATTATCTGCATTTGGGATTCACAGAGAAGAAGACATATTAGTGGGGAGAGATTTTGAAGAGGAAGAAGAAGGGTAAAATAGGAAACGTTAAGTGAGGAAATGTTTTCACAACTCTGAAGTGAGTGAGGAAGAAGAAGAAGAAGAAGAGAGGGAATTATACGTGTGAGAGAGAACAGCTCAGCCCTACTCCTTTACTGCACACTATTTTACACTTTTTTAAATAATTGTGATGTGTGTGTGTGTCCAAGAATTACCTAACACAGATTAATAAATGAGATGGGCTTCCTTTTTATATGGTTAACTTTTTTGAAATATAATCGACATGATTGACTGATTATATACGTTACAAAGTTATACTACGAAAACAATTGTTTAAGAGACTTTGGTCAACACTTTTTTAAAAAAGCTTGGATTAAAGACAATTTTATACATTGCTCTAGGCACTAGGTTAGTTTAAATTTGTTGTTTTTGCATCATATGATGGATTATCATGAGTTGTTGTTAAAGCCCATAAAATGGAATGATGTTGGGCTTTGTATTATAGAGGAGTAATTAATGATGTATTTCTTACTGTGTTAAACTGTTAACTGTAAACTAACTACAACTAGGTTAGTAAATGGGATTAGGTTGAAACTCGTAAGTCACGTTTGCATTCATTTTTGATATTTGGAGGGGGGGGGGGGGGGGGTGTCCCAAGTACCAACCATAAATAAAAAGTTCAACAGTGAACTGTTCTTATGTCGGAATAGTCTTTATAACGACATGTCCCACAGACCACTGTGTAATAACTTGCTTATGAGAAAATATTAAAACTATAGTGTTACTGTTATGTTTACCACTTGAGAAACTGCGAGTGTCGATGCTACTTTTAGTGCTAAAAAAGAGTTCTGCTCACTGATTTAAACCAGTAAAAGCTTCATTTTATTAAAAAAATGTTACATAATATAACACATCTAGATGCCAGTTTGTTTATTTTGAACTAGAAGTCTATGGTTTTTAACATGTAGTACCAAAGCCCACATAACATGGGTATATATATCGTGTTTAATAGGAATATTGTTGGTCTACCTAGTAGTGAATTTAGATTAAATATTTATATATATGAAGCATATATCACTTTTAACTAACACTTGGAATCTCATCTTAAGTAACATGAGCTTTACTTAAAGTAATATTTTATCAAACATTTGTCAATCTTTGGGTTTTCCTTAGTTTAAGCTATTTTTGTTTTCTGTCCTTCCATAGTTTCCCATTGCTACCCATTGTTTTACATAACTCTCACCACTGAAGATGTTTTGTAATGTATGTCTACAGTTCTACGAAATTATGTTTGTGGATTCTATATTCTTTACAGTGTATACTTGATTTATTTATAGTAATTTACTCATAAACTCCTGTTGCAATTAATTTCAAAAACTCATTAATATATAACAATATATTTAATTTTACATAATACTGGATGCTAATTAAGTGTTTGAAATTTAAATTGAATAACACCGAATTTTGAAATATCTTAAACATGATTTACGTATATAAGATCATCAAGTAACAACCATACTGAATACACAACTTAAAATCATTTATTACATAAACATATGATTGTGATTTCATTTTAGTTGCATATATCTAAATCTATGATTTGTTTCCTCATCTATTATCTATACGGCAATTATCATTTGAAAATATCTAAGATGGAATAACACTCTTTTGTTTGATAAAAGTATATATTTTATTTATTTAATTATGTGAAATAGTCCAAAATAATTTTGTCAGCAACTCGTATATTCATTCATCAGTTCCCTCTTGTCGTATCCATCTAAAAGCAAAGATCCACAAACCAAGAGAGAAACTTTCCAATTTTAAGATAGGTTTAAACTTAAAATCACGAATTCTCATAAAAGCCCATCGTATCTTGATTCCACGTACCGTCGTATATGCATGTTGTTAATAAGTATATGACAACAAATAAAAAAAATATCTTAGAGCACATGTAAAGAATATATACTTGCACACCAATCCAATGTATCTATAAGGCTATATATAAAAGGTAACTCTAAAGTATATACTCACGAACTAACCAACGAAGAGAGATGGCGACTGGTTCTTCGAGTTATGGGATTGAACAACGTCGAAAAGGATGTTACTATGAGTGGATGAGTTTACAAGCTAAACACATCCTTGATCTCAAAGAAGCACTCCTAAACCATCATGGATCAAGCGACGATCACAAACTCGGAGAACTCGTTGGTAAAATCCTCAATGACTTCAAAAAGTACGCCGAGAAACGATCGGAGCTCTCTAACCGAAGCTGCTCAAGCTACCTTACACCGTCTTGGAACTCTGCTCTAGAGAACGGTTTGCTATGGATGGGAGGGTGTCGTCCTTCGTCTTTCGTTAGAGTTATCTACGCTCTATGTGGATCCCAAGCCGAGACGCAGCTTTCTCAGTATCTTCTCGACATCGACGAAAACGTCAAAGTAAACCATGGTGTTTTCATGAGTGATCTTACCGCGACACAGCTTGCAAAGATCAATGAGCTGCATATGAAGGTCATAGAGAAAGAAGACAAAGTAACAAAGAAATCGGCGAGCTTGCAAGAGAACGTTGCGGACATGCCTATCGCCATCGCGGCTTACGCCATGGATTTGGTGGACGGTAACGTGGTGGTGAAGGATGCTTTAGATAAACACGAGGAGGGCATGGCGGCTTTAATGGGGGAAGCTGATACTCTGAGGTTTGAGACGCTTAGGAAGATCGTGGAGGTTATTACACCGGTTCAAGCGGCGGAGTTTTTGCTCGCCGGGAAAAGATTACACGTGTCGTTGCACGAGTGGGGAAGAGTAAGAGAAGAGGGAAGTTTTGGGTGTGCACGTGCGGAGGATGCTACCGCTGCAAGAGGTGGAACAGGGAGGTCAAAGAGATCAGCCACTTGTTAGTCATGTGAAGGTGAGAGAGCTTAAGTTGAATGTATAATCTTGTGTAATATTTTGTCTAAGTAGTGATAAGACATGATAATGTTTAAGTGTCTTGTCGTATGTGTCCGAGTGTGTGCGGCGTGGTTACGAGATGATCTGATGATGCAAGCAGCAAGCATAAGCTTTTGCTTTTGTTTTATATAACGAATAAACAAAAGCTGCAAAATGTCAAGAGACGCTTTTTTTCTTTGTATGAATACAAAATAAATTGTGATGGTTCCGCTCTAAACGTACAGTAAACACAAGGATTTTTTTATTTTTTTGTACTTATTATTTGTTACCTATAAGATTATTATGCAAATTTTCTTTTGCTAGATTGCACCTTTTTAGTGTAGTTTGATTTATTTTAGAGAACATTTTTTAGAGAATAAAATTAAATGGTCGACCAAAAAAAGAATATAAAAAAAGAGTAAACTTATATTGTATTTTTTAGATGTAAATGACTCACTAAGTGAAATAAATTTTTTTAGACAATACTGTATATCATAATTTAAAAACGTTCGTGGGAATTTGGTGCTTGGCAGAATCTTTATACCATTAGATTAAATCATTTGTAGCAAAAAAAATACTCTTTTTTAGTTGTTCGATTCAATTTTACAGAGTACAAAACGGGATATACATATTTGGTAAGTAAATGGAGATATTATATAAAACAGACGAATCATCATATGCTCGAAGGTTCAAAAGGTGACATGTACATCTCCCGATCGAGTAAAAGCATTGCGTGGCAACAACATCAACTTGTTCCCCAACACGCTAGCTAGATGGAGACAAGAACTTGATTATATTTTATTTCTGTTTAAAATAAACCTAGTGTTGGAGGAAAAAAGAGCAACATAAACAAGTATGAGACGTCATACTCTACAAATATATCGCATATAAATGTTACACCTGTATAATGGTTCAACTTATAACAATCTAGTTTTCAGTAAGGCCCGGCATAGTTAATCAATACTCTTGGCCTCTTGGGCATATAAGAGTGGAATTTGAAAGTGACAATAGTAATATCAACCGCCTCATCAATGGAAATGTCGCAAGTTAACTTTCCTAGACGACTTTATCTTGAAACAAGATAACAATGACGCAGTATGTTTACATCGACGTACATATTAAGCCAAAAAATAGTAATCTGTCAAAATTTGGCTATGCATCACATTTCTCCACATGTCCTTATGAACTTTGTGAACAATGATCTCACACAAAGACTAGTAAAGTCTTGGGGAAGGATTGAAGAAAAGAAGAATGTTTGAATCGTCTTACCACCCGATCAACATGAGGATTACAAATCACTTTAAAGCTCTACTCAACAAATTAGTTTTAATTTCATTAAACATAACAAAAACGTATATGCTGTGTATTATTATATTTTTTGTTCTGTCTGTACATAATTTTTAATTATTAGTATACTAAAAGGACATTGTACAATTGTATTAAAATTATATATACCAGTCTATACTTATCATAATATTAAGGTATTATTGTGCAAAAGAGAATACATCTTCAAGTAGGCAAAAATAAAAGAGAAGACATCTTCATATGGGCTTTTAATGGCGCATGTGAGCTGTGTTGCTGAATTGGGTCACCAAACTCACCACTTGAAAATACAGTGCTTCTTTCATTTTTTGTAATAGCCATTATTGCCATGAAGAAAAAGACAAAAGGAGAGTATTTGAGTTCTCTGTTTCTTATAAACCAGCAAGGCAACAAGTTACATTTTTAACTTTTCCTGAATTCACAAGAGCCAAGTTTTTGATATTGCGGCCTTATTTCAGTAAGGTTGAAAAGAAGAAACACACAGATCAGACTGATGATTATCATTAAGCACATTCAAACAAAAACTCCAAAAAAGAGAGGCTACCAAGTTAGTTATATCATCAATGCATCATCGTTCATCAGCATCACAAACATCATCGACCAACATATATGCTTCAACACTCTCACATGTAAGTAAATCAAAGCAAAGCTAGGCCACATCAAGGGGAAAACAGTTTCTTTTTGACATCAAACAGTTTATGTATCCGTGATTGTCAAATCAATACAAATATATAATAATTTTGTAGAAAAGGACAAACTGCAATCAAATCACACATCCAACTCTTGCTTCACTCCAAAAGACAAACACTTCACATGGTTGTTTGGTCAATTTCTTTACCCACAAATAGATAAAAAAAAAAAAAAAAAAATACATCACCATCAGTATTTCCCGCCATTGTCAAGAATCATCAACAAAACAAGAACAAAGAACAAGAACATTCTTCACTTCATGTTCTTTACCCATTTTAGCAAATTAAATGACAACCCCAAAACAGGCATAAAGTGTTAAAACCATTATCAGATGACAAAAAAAAAAGATGAATCATAAGGATGAAAAAAGCAACTTCTCTTATTCATTTCGTTGTCTTTTATACATATCAAAGATCTGATTATGCGAAACTGTTTACAATTCTCCCTTACATACAAAAAAAAAACTGCTAAAAGGTTAGTAACAAAGACATATCTCAATTTCTCTAACGGTGTTACATAATATGATTCTAACTTTCACCAACCCTAAGCAGTTTCTTTTTCCAACTCAGATAACAAAACCCAAAAACTCCCATTAGACAACAACAGGAAAGGGGAACCAAAACGTTGTACAACATACCCCTCATGATCTCTGGTTTTTGTGGCCTTTTCATCTTCTATTCAGTGTCAGAAGGCAAGTAGCAAACAGGCGGCGAATTCGTGATTGCTGCGATTGCGGTTTCGGTTTCATCAACCGCTGAAACAGCCACAGGCTCTACTACTTCATCCGCTGTCAAACCTTGCAACTTGGGTTTCAGTTCGTTGTTGCAAAAGTCTTCATACTCGGTTTTATCGCCTCCCTTCTTCTTAACTTCCACAACAACCAATGAAGGTGTCAACTCGAATATCTCAGCTGCAATCGTCAATGGACCTTTCACTCCTTGTCTTGAACCTTCGAGACTTACCCTACAATCCTTCTTCCTCACTGTAAAGCTCACAACTTTAGCAATCTCTTCCAACTTCGATATGATCTTCGATACCGGAGCTCCAGAAACAAACCTAGAACCCTCACCATCATCATCAAACAAACCCGATAAATCAAACCCTTGCGAAAACGATATAATATCGAAAGCATTCAAACTCGCTGGTCTAGGCAACCCTCCAACTCTCCTTCTAGGCTCCAAATACTCCACATCTGATTCAGAAACAGCTGAATCTCTATCCGATTCAACGGATTCAGACTCCAATTCATCATCATCAACAACATTACAAAGCTTATCATCTTCCACATAAAACTTAATATGCTTAAACCCTTTCTTAAACCAAGAATTCTCCATAATCTCAGGGAAAGTAAACCGTTTCTCCGGATTTGTCTCCAAAAGCCGAGACAACAACCTCGTAAGCTCCGGAGAAAACCATCTAGGACACCTAAACTCCCCTCTGTAAATCTTCTTATACATAGCCATAACATTCCGATCATGAAAAGGCAAATAACCAGCCATTAACACAAACAAGATAACACCACAAGACCAAATATCAACTTTAGCAGCATCATAACCTTTCCTGGCTAAAACCTCAGGAGCAACATAAGCAGGGGTACCACAAAACGTATGAAAAAGCCCATCTTGACGCATCTGATCAGAGACAGCACTGAGTCCAAAGTCAGAGACTTTAAGATTACCATTCTCATCCAACAGAAGATTCTCAGGCTTCAGATCTCTATGATAAACACCTCTCGCGTGACAGAAGGTAACAGCTGAGATCAATTGCTGGAAATATTTGCGAGCTACTTCTTCTTTAAGACGACCTTTAGCTACTTTATTGAAAAGCTCACCTCCACGAACATACTCCATCACGAAATAGATCTTAGCTTTCGTCGCCATGACTTCGAATAGCTGAACGATGTTTGGGTGACGAACACGCCGCAGAATTGAGATCTCGCGTTTGATGTGAGCGATTAAACCACCTTTGAGCACTTTCTCCTTATCGATTACTTTAATCGCTACGCTCTCGTTTGTCTTCACGTTGCGAGCGAGATAAACCTTTGCGAAGGTTCCATGGCCGAGAAGCTTACCCATTTCGTACCTTCCGAGGATTAGAGCTTGTGGGCTGCTTCTCTCTTTAGGTAAAGATGTTTCTCTGACTATCTTATTCGCCATTGAAGGTGAAAGCTTGAGCCTTTCTAGGGATTTTTGGGTTTTTTGAAGGTCTGAGAGAAAGGGTGGAGAAATCGAGAATCAGGGCGAGTTTGGGGCTCGCAAAGATTTCGAATTTCTCACCTGTTGGATTCTTCTCTCTCGTTTGTCTGAATGTTTGGAGATGTTTGTTGAAAGAAGAAGAAGAAGAAGAAGAAGTTTTTCTCTCTCTAGTTTCTCTTCTGCTGCTCTCTCTCTCTCTTCTGTTTTTAGGGATTCACTGAAAATAGCATTTGGCTCTGTTTATATCATCGCCGTATATATTTGGGAATATGCTTTTATGAGTGTTCGTTCGTTCGTTCCTCTCTAATAATGACCCAAAAATAAAGTCACTTTTTATTTTATTTTTGGTTACAAGTCGTGAGTTTGATTTGAGACATCGACTAGTATCTGTATATAGATATCAAAATCACTTTATAAATTTAATGTAAGATTTTTTATAGTATTGATTAATGATTTTCTTAAGTACACACCATCTAGATTTTAATGCGTATGCAATTATTACTAATCATTTTCCCGAAGTATATAATTTGTATTAAAATGAAAAATTATAAAGTTAAACCATAAGTATCAACTTGCCATTGTAAATTAATTTGTATGAACTTGAAGGTACAACATAAGTATTAAACCCGATTACGATTTACGAATAAGACGCGACGATCATTTTCGAGTAGGATCACCATTCACGTGAAGATAATACAATTTTAATCATCGTAAAGTTTAATTTATTACAACTTGTACATTCTTTGTGTTATTAATTTTGCTGCATGTATTATGTTTTCTTTTCCTCCGAACCAAACCGTACATCTCATGCCTTGTTATACATCAATTACATAGACCACTTGTTTGCTCGAAATGCTCAAAAACAAAAACATAAGTCGCTATCTTAGCTTTGTTTTGCTATAATGATTTAGAACCGCTAATGTCAAACAATAAAACGCTAATAAAATCGTTTAATGAAGAAATAAAAATGGCCACAATTATAAAATGAATTGATGTTGAATCATATAAATTATTGTAGTGGTCCATACGACTTTGTTTGTAAAATATACATTGTTTTCAATAATTTCTTCAACTGTACATTGCATTATAAATGCTTTTACAAAACTCATAATTCAGAAGGCTTAGAACGATTTTTACGAATTCAAAGTTTTAACTAAGAAATATACTCTTATTACCAATCATTTTTTGTTGTTAACTACATGAGAATTTAAAAGATTAGTCGTAGAATAAACTTGATTAATGATAGGGAAAGACAAATTACCTTATATATAAATACGAGTGGGTCAAGTTGGTGGTGGTCTCGAGACGAATCTAGATCGTAGATTACATTTATATGAGTTCAAAATAAAAAAAAAATCGATCACATCAGAAAACCACGTAGCTTAAAGATGACATCATTGTGTGTTCTGTGGCTGTATATTCCAAACGATAGTTATATTTAGATTTGTTTTTACACGTGGCAGTTACTCAGCGATCGCTTTATTGTAAGTGGTCTCGAGTCGCGAGTCTCGAGTATTCTATCTGGTAAAGTGTCGGGACCTACGTCATTGGATGGAACAGCTGTTTGAGTTTAACCACAGCCGTTGGATTGTGCCACATGAAAACGGTTTTGTCTCTTTACGTAGAGAGTCACGGAAATTACGGGATCCAGCTATAGTGAGTAGTGTTTCACATAAAACTCGATCGAAAATATCTAATTCATTGATTCAAAACTATAATATATAATGAGTTTGATTAAGAAAATATCTGAAATAATTAAAAGTCAAATCTACTGTTACGGTTGGTGAAGAAGGTCGGTGAGGTCGTAGGTCAACGTACGTAATGGTCGGTCAAGAGTTTATAATAAGCAAGAGTAATTATCAAATGAAGTAAAGGTTAGATAATCTATTTGGAACGATAATGATATAAATGATATTTTAGGTACATTTCCTTATATCTTAAATGAAATTTTAGTAAAATCTATATATGCTGCTGATTAAAAATATAACTATTAGTTTTGCCTTGCTAACAAAATGTTCTACAGTAAGTACATTGAATAACAATTTTTTTTTCATATAGTATACAATTGCGCGCGTTTTGGCACTTGCATTAAGTTAATACTTTTACATGGATTTAAAGTTGAAGAGATAAATATATATATGCTTGTCTTCTTAATAGATCGTACGCACACACATTTTGTTTACATGCTTTAACGAATTAACGTGATACATGTTAAATTTTAAAGTTAATGTATTAATTAAGTCTATTTACGGTATATAGGATTCGTGCCTACCTTGTGGAACAAAAGAGGCAAATGCCTCATATGGCCCAACTTATATATATGTATTTTCTTTTTGAAACAAGGCCCAAATTATATATTATGTTTTGAAAACCCCAATTCAAAATATCACTCCTATTATCTTGGTTCAATTACACTTCTATTGTTCTTTTTTTTTTTTTCGACTGAATAATTCAATAAAATCATCAAGTTTTACAAGTAGATCCCAAAAAATTATGAGGATCGAGGGCAATCATCAACAGAGAATAAACAAAAACATTACTCAGAAGTAACGTACATCTCCTCAATGAACACTTCGTGTAACCACATTTAGGTTCACCTCAGAACTAAGTCCACATTTAGGTTTTGTTTGAACATATTTCAAAAGCAAAATATTTGGGCTTTTTATGAGTTTTCTTGTTTGGTTTTGGCAACTAATATACGGGCCTTTATAAATCTTCAAGAATAGGCGTGATAATAAATCTTTTTAAATATCACTCCGTCAATGAGATGCCATATATCACATATTTACACTTGCATAGAACAAACAACATTGATATTTAAAACACTCAGAAATTTTGACCAAACTCTTATTGTCAGCTGAAAGAATACATACAAATGAACAAAGAAACTGAGAAAAACGAACTAAATAATAATTGTTTTAAATTTTGTCAAAAAGACTTATTTTGCAATAATCTTCGTTAACTTATAAAACTTAATATATAGAGTTTGAAAAACATATGTACCAACCTAAGCCAAACATTTTCATTTATAATGATATTAACATTCATAGCAAAAAAAAAAAAACCTAATTGATTAAGGGCTTGTTGAAGTCTTGAAGATGTTCTTGAGTCGATCTTCTATCGAGTCGTAGGTATTGTATGAATCTATAACCTTTGCTAAAAAGATCATTCCTCACGAGTAGAGCAAGCAACGGTTATGTATTGGTAAAGCTAAGTTACTAGTGGATCAACCCGAAGCTTGCCAAATGTGAACATCACAACGGTGAAGTGCACAATAAGGGCTTACGTTATACAACACCAAGAGATGTCTTTATATAAAGAATAAATAAAGACAGAGAGGCAGAGATAAATGAGTTACAACAATGTTTTGACTAAAATAAGTTTGGAGTTTTGACCAGGCCACCTTCTCCCACCGACTGCCAACTCACTCGTCAATCCCATTCTTCTATCTTCATTTCCTCATAATATCAACATTCAATAATACACATTGTCAAATCTATATAGTATTCTACTCATAGCATGGGTCTAACTAAACCTAGTAAAATGATATAAACGCTAAATGCAAATTACCGATATTTTCTAACTTATATGATTCATGCTTTCGAAATATACTATAGTCTGTGTATTCAAATCGTGTACGAAAATTTTGATTTATTATTAACTTATAGTATCATATGTTGTATTAGAAAAATATATCTAGTTGTTATGAGATGTTGGCAATACCATAAACGCTAGGGAAACATTTAAAACTAGTTAATGAACTTTAATTTAATGTTTTGACACCGTTTCTTCAAAACCATAACAGATGTCTTTACTTTAACGTAAGAGAACTGTCTTTAATACTATGTAAGTATGTTTGAAAATGTTGTACTAAGGAAGGATATAAAGGGAGGTTAGAAGAGAGAAATAAATTAAGATATACTGTAGAAATAGAAAAGTTGAATAGCCAAACTAAGGAAGACACAAAGACAATAATATTTGTTGGTATGCTTGAAGAAATGGCAAGAATCATGCTTCTTCAAGATTGTTATGATTTTTTTTTTTTTTTTCATTTCTTTTGCCGACGGTTAGCTGTTCGTTAGGAATAAAAGAGAATTAGTTTTAAGATTTCGTACGATTCCAATTATTATTTGCTTCTTTATACTTAGCTTCGGCCTTCGTGTTTCAATTTCATGTTATCACATTTTTTGTGTTTACATTATAATATATAGTCGAATTTATATATATGCAACTAATATAGTTCTTCATTAGCTGCCTTGGCTCGAGCCACGTCACATGGTGCACGTTATTGATATTTCCCATACGGCCACAAGAGTTCAATTCAAAAAGATAATATAGTCTTTTACGTATATGTCATACCAATAGTATAATGTTATCAATAACAAAAAAAATAGACCAAAAAGGTTATCGAGTGAGATCTCTCTTTTACTCTGATTCATTTCACTATGCACCAATAGTATTACTATAGAAAACATATACTACAATGAAACAACAAAAATTTAAAATATTTTAGAAAATTAGATATCTGTATATTGTCTCATTCGAATTGTGAATTTTACGATTCCATACAAAACGTAACAGGTATAAAATTACAAAATCACACAACGCTTTTGTTTCTTTTTTCTTTTTCTGCAATCTTGAAACTAACCTAAATAGTTCGTAACAACTTATTACAGTGAAAACTGCAGCTAAAACCGAGTGTGTATTAGTGTATATGAACATTTATACAAGTTGCTATTGTATACATATACGATTGGATAAAATACATTCGTACATCTAGACATTGAAATAATTGAGTCTAAAGATAACACAAAATAAGCAATATAAATCCATACAACAGCCAAAAGTATGTATGTCCCATGCATAATTGAACAAAAAGAAATTAATATTAATATTTATTTTGTTGTCTTCTGCAAAATGCTAGTACTGCTATCATTATCATCATTGATTTTTAATATTGATGTTTCCAGAAAAATTATATATTTATAAAGAAAAAAAAACAAAACACAATAAGTAAAGCTACACTATTAGGTAATAATTATAAAGCCAATTTAAGTCTGAAATTTTTTTAAATTATATAAAATAGAGAAACATTTAAAAAGCTAAGACCAAGGAAACATGAATGCTTTTTTTTTTCTTTCATCAATTGTCAAAAAAGAAGTTTTCCCACCAAATGGTCAAACTTGGATCTTTGACAAAATTTGTTCCAGTTCATCATGCTCTCTAACTTTTCTATTTATACTTTTGATAAGTGTTTTCTTAATAGTTTATGTTTGGTGTAAATCATCCATTGGTAGGAAACTAGATTTGAAGTTAAGAGTAAGCTAAGATCAATATAGCTAGAACTACAAATAAATTCATAATTTTGTGTGGTTGAACTAGATCAAAATTGTTTTGAATGATAATGCAACAAATCATTAAAAGAAAAATTATGAATAGTAACTTGAATCTTTTTATAAAATAAAATGATAATTTCGTATACCACTTTTATCGAAATCAATCATAAAAATAGAAAACGATGTACAATGAACTTTTTTTTTTGTTTTACAGTTATCTCATATTAGTACTACATTTTAGAGCTAATAAATATATCGAATATCGCAACTATTAACATTTTACATTATCAATGATTCAATTGGTTCTTATAACTAACTATGTAACATGGATTTTGAATTTTTCTTTCTTTTCCTTTGTGTTTGATATAATTTTTTTTCCGGTAGTGAGTTTGTTAACATTCAACTTTGTTAAGTGATGTACTAAACAGAATAATTTTTTCTAATAAGTAAGATATGAAAAGGAACATTGACAATTCTAGCATCTAATAAACATATAAATGAGACTGAGAGAGATAGATGCACACCTTGAAAATGTCAATAAAGACCTCAAAACCAAAACAAAGGATTCAGATTTGACCGACAAGAACATGATGCCCCTCCCCCCTTTGATCACGAAATTTCCACAATGAGCTTCCGTGTTTGTCTGCGTAATTCAACGACAAATTCGAGGGTGTTTCTGTACTTTCCTCTTAACTAAATAATAAAATTAAAAATAAAAAAAAAACACGAAAGAAGATGGCGAAGAAAACGGAAAGCAAAGGAGATAATAGGAGCGAGAAAGAAAGAGAGAGAGAGAGAGCTGGATTCACATGCTCTTGTTCTTTCTCTCTCTTTCCTTTTTTTTCTTCCTTTTCTTTCTTTTCTCATCTTGCGGCTTCTCTCTCCATGATCATCATTACCAACCAAACTGATTGAAACTCATTTGTTCTCTCTCTCTCTCTCTCAAATCCACTCCTTCCTCTCTCTCTCTCTCTCTTTTTCTCTTCTCCTCTCTTCTTCTGTGTCTCTATCGCCATGGCTGACGATAAGGTAAAACTACTTGTGTTCCTTCTTTTGCTGTCTTTCATAGAATAAGATCCTGTTTTCTTTTCTTTGTTTTCCACATTTTACCCTTTTAATTACTGGTCTTTTCAGAGTCTCTTGTTCTTGTAAGACTTTTTTCGATAAGACATATCTATAGTTTACTACTCTTGAAGTTCAAAGGGGGGTTTTTGAGTTCTGGGTCTGTCCAAAGTTTTTAACTTTTTGAGATCTCTGAGCTCAAGACATGACTGTTCTCAAGGGGGTTTGAGTTCTGAGAAAAGGGTTCTTTCTTAATAGCTGATTTGTATCTGTGTAAATTGAGCATCTTTGTTTCTTACTCATGAGACTTTCCAATTTCCTAAATCAGTAGTTTTGGCTGGGATTGTTTATGTCTATTTGTCTCGATCTGTAACTAAATCCACAGTTTGTACAAGTTGCTAGATCTAGAATTGAGCAATAGATTCATGATTCTTGTTTTATTTCGTTATGTATCTTTCG
This sequence comes from Capsella rubella, assembly GCF_000375325.1. NCBI lineage: Eukaryota > Viridiplantae > Streptophyta > Magnoliopsida > Brassicales > Brassicaceae > Capsella > Capsella rubella. Next base: position 8,509,813 of record NW_006238917.1, on the reverse strand, counting down.
TTTTACCTTTCTTCTAGCGTGACAAAAGTATATGTTTTTACTCAATCAGAGTAACGGCTATTTCTTAACCACTCTTTTAGGATAAAGTTTCCTTCTTTAGGCTTTTGATTCTGAGACAAGCATTATACCATTTTTTTTAGCTTTTGTTAATGGCGGAATCTTTGGTTACTTGCGTTTTTATTGACCTTAAAGCTTGTCTTTTACAGGAGATGCCTGATGCTGTAGTTGACGGACATGATCAAGTCACTGGTCACATAATTTCCACCACAATTGGAGGCAAAAATGGTGAACCAAAACAGGTATTTATTTATAGGCTTAACTTAATAGATACTTTCTGTTATGTATATGGAGGATGTGGTCCTAACCAAGATATTTCCTATGTTTTTTGTTAGACAATTAGTTACATGGCGGAGAGAGTTGTCGGCACAGGCTCCTTTGGAATAGTTTTCCAAGCTAAATGTTTGGAGACTGGAGAAACCGTGGCCATAAAGAAGGTTTTGCAAGACAGAAGATACAAGAACCGAGAACTTCAGTTAATGCGTGTGATGGATCATCCAAATGTGGTTTGTTTGAAGCATTGCTTCTTTTCTACCACAAGTAAAGATGAGCTATTCCTTAATTTGGTTATGGAGTATGTCCCTGAGAGCTTGTATCGAGTTCTCAAACATTATAGCAGCGCTAACCAAAGAATGCCGCTTGTCTATGTTAAACTTTACATGTACCAGGTAACAACAACACACTTTTGCCATCTTCTGTATACTACATAATTGATGTACATAAATTTGTACTTATTTTGATACTATATCCTTTTTTCATGTCAGATCTTCCGGGGGCTTGCCTACATTCACAACGTTGCTGGAGTTTGTCACAGAGATCTAAAGCCTCAAAATCTTCTGGTAGGCATTACATTCAGATTCAGCTCTATGTTTTGTTTTATCTCTTGATTAATTCTTTGCTAATGTATCCCTTCTGGTCTCTTTCTACAGGTTGATCCCCTTACTCATCAAGTCAAGATCTGTGACTTTGGCAGTGCCAAACAGCTGGTAAGACTTTGGGACATATATACTCTTTCAAATTGTAGCGTTTGTTGTTTGGTGTGTTCTTGCCACTTACTGTTGGAATTTGCTGTTGCTTCAGGTTAGAGGTGAAGCCAACATTTCTTACATCTGTTCACGATTCTACCGTGCACCTGAACTCATATTTGGTGCCACGGAGTACACAACTTCAATTGATATTTGGTCTGCTGGTTGTGTTCTTGCCGAGCTTCTTCTCGGTCAGGTAAACAATTTTTCAGTAACCAGCTTCCGTATATTTGCAGTAGGACTCGTTCTGAGGATATCTTTTTCTTTTATGCAGCCGTTGTTTCCTGGAGAAAATGCTGTGGATCAGCTAGTTGAAATTATAAAAGTAAGAATTCTTAACAGTAATATATTGCTAATTAACATTCACTAGTTACAAATCCTCATTGTATGGAGTTGTTGGACACAGGTTCTTGGTACACCAACTCGAGAAGAGATCCGTTGTATGAATCCACATTACACAGATTTTAGGTTTCCACAGATAAAGGCACACCCTTGGCACAAGGTTAGTTTCTTTTTCTTTTACATACATTTTTGTTTTAATTTCCACATAGTACATCAACATAATCATATTTGTACATTTTGATTTAGATCTTCCACAAAAGGATGCCTCCAGAAGCTATTGATTTTGCATCGAGGCTGCTTCAATATTCTCCAAGTCTTAGATGCACTGCGGTGAGCGTTGTCTTGAAATATATTCTGTCTTTACAAGAATTTAAACTGAATGCTTAATGTTTTTTATATGCTGCGTATTTCAGCTTGAAGCTTGTGCACATCCGTTCTTTGATGAACTCAGAGAACCAAACGCTCGTTTACCAAATGGACGGCCTTTCCCGCCTCTATTCAACTTCAAACAAGAGGTAGCCGGAGCAACACCTGAACTAGTCAACAAGTTGATTCCAGACCATATCAAGAGACAATTGGGTCTTAGTTTCTTGAATCAATCTGGAACATAAAGGATGATCTGCAAATGACAAACAACTTTATATATATAATGTACCATTACACGAGCCAGAAGGTAGTAGTTGAAGGCAACTCGGAGGACACAATTCGAAGTTTTTCCTCCTCAAATTCGTTCCGGAAATGTTCTGTTCAGACAAGTTTGATGGTCAAAGCCAGCTGCTACAAACCAACTTCCCCAAATCTGCCAAAACAAAAACCCTCCAGTTGTATCTCTGCTTCTTTCTCTCTTTTTAAATTTGGTGAAAAAACACAATCTCCTCCTTTGCTTCTTTCCTTCTTCGTTTCTGCATATGTAAATGAGTTTAGTCAGATATATTTTTATATAGTAAAGTTTGAGCAGAGGGTGATACAAAGTGTTTCATCCGTCTACCAGAAGAGAAGAAAGGCTGGAGTTGCTGCAGTTTAAGGGGTTGCTTTGGTTTATTTTTTTTCTGCTATTGTATGTTTGTCTTCTCTTTTATTACCAAGTTTTAATGAAGATGGTTTGTTTATGACTCAAGTCTCTTACAAATGCAAACCTTCAAGTTTTTGACTTGTATAAAGATTCTGTCACTGTTAGCTATTTTGTGGCCTTACCATCAAAATCAAAGTTAGCACAGAAAAGGTCAAGATGATCTAAAAAAGAGCTTACATATTCGTTGATTAGCTATAATCTTATCAAATAGGCATCAATCCGTTGTAGTCTAGCTGGTCAGGATACTCGGCTCTCACCCGAGAGACCCGGGTTCGAGTCCCGGCAACGGAGTTTTTTTAAATATTTTACCCTAAGTAAGGGATACTTTCGTAATTTTAAGTTGACGAAGAAGCCCTAGTGTCTTTCATATAACTATCATACTTCGCAGCCGACGCAATTCGTCTGCCACTCTTTTTGCTTACCTCCTTCGATTTTGAATCCCTAATCTTAAGATGGTAAAGTTTCATCCTTTTTGATCCATGGATATCTAAGTTCCTCATTTTGAGATTTAATTGTGTAATTTACGTGATGCAGGCGTCGGAGAAGAAGCTCTCGAACCCTATGAGGGACATTAAGGTTCAGAAGCTCGTTCTTAACATCTCTGTTGGTGAGAGTGGTGATCGTCTCACTCGTGCTTCCAAGGTTTGCTTTTTATTCCCATAGACTAATCATTCACTAAGAAACTTGCCAACACTGAGAAAAAATGACACTTTACGTTTTAGCTACTTTGAAATGGGTTAGTTTATAGATGGCACTGATGAATTGGAATTGAAATTATTACCCTTTTCACTATGTTAATGGAGGGTTTTGGTAATTGTAGGTTTTGGAACAGCTCAGTGGTCAAACCCCCGTGTTCTCCAAGGGTATGTGATCATCTTCATGTAGAATCTTTTATGTGTTATACCTGTGACTTAAGATTCTAGAGTTTTAAGGTCTCTGTTCTTTATTGTAAACAGCGAGGTACACTGTGAGGTCTTTCGGTATCAGGCGTAATGAAAAGATTGCGTGTTATGTCACCGTGAGAGGAGAGAAGGCAATGCAGCTTCTTGAGAGTGGCTTGAAAGTTAAGGAATACGAGCTCTTGAGAAGGAACTTCAGTGACACTGGCTGCTTTGGATTCGGTATCCAGGAGCACATTGATCTTGGAATCAAGTAAGTGTTGTCTGAATGACATATGGGCTGACTTAGTAAAACATTTTGATTTGGAATGTTCTCATCATTTGCATTTCTTTCTTAGGTATGATCCTTCTACTGGTATCTACGGTATGGATTTCTACGTCGTTCTTGAACGCCCAGGATACCGTGTTGCCCGTCGCCGTAGATGCAAGGCTCGCGTTGGTATTCAACATAGAGTTACAAAGGATGATGCCATGAAGTGGTTCCAAGTTAAGTATGAAGGTGTTATCCTCAACAAGTCTCAGAATATCACTGGTTGAAGAGTTTATTTTTCCAATTTGTTTTGTGATGTTAGCTCTGTTTCAAGTTCTTATATTTACGATTCTGGATAGTAAGGATTTCTTGTTGTGGTAACCTTTTTGACTTCAGTTGGTTAAGAATCTTCAAGTACCTTCGAGATATGAACCATTTTTGGGGTATTTTTGTTACCAGTTAGCAACTTCTTCAGAATTTAGTTTGACCATAGGCAAGAAATGGGGAGAAACCAAACATTACAAGGTTGAGATTCTTGGAAATGTATCTACTTTACATGAATAATTGTCTATATGTAACAACTCCATGCCATATTGGTTATCTACTTTCACGTTTCACTTCCAATTATATTTAGAAAATTAGAAGTTAAAAGCGGCGACACAAGACACGACTCAAGTTACTCAACACATCTCTCACGTCTCCTTCTTCTCTAGCATATTACTCTAGCGTAAGAAAAGTTGGTTTTCTATGTCATGATCGATCATCTTGTATTATAATAATTGATCCTCATGTTTGTGCATCTTTTTAAAATCTATTTTGCCTCAAATCTGTTTTTTTTCTTTCTTTTGTGAATTTTACAGGTAATGGAAACAGAACATGATGAAAACTATGAAGAAATAGCAGCAGCAAACCGTTCAATCCGAGGAAAAAGTGATATTGCTTGGTCTCATGTCATTCAATCAAAAGATGCAAGAGGGAAAACAGTTTTGGAGTGTGCATATTGTCACAAAAAAAAATTAGGAGGTGGAATTAATAGGATGAAACACCATCTTGCTGGTGTGAAAGGGAATACTGATGCGTGTTAGGTCATTCCTGCACATGTGCGATATAAGATACAAAACGCATTGAAAGATATTGAGAACAAGAAGAAGAAAAATATTGTTTTGGGTGATATGAACTTAGACGGTCCAGAAATTCATGATGTTGATGGAGACGATATCAATGTTCGCCCAAGTCAAAAGAGGAGGAAACAAGGTATTGATCTACACAACTACTTTAAAAGAGGTGTGCATGATCAGACCCAACCCTCTATAAAAGCGTGTATGCAAAGTAAAGAGAGAATACATGATGTGGATATGTCTGTTGCATTGTGGTTTTATGACGCTTGTATTCCGATGAATGCTGTGAATTCTCCACTTTTCCAGCCCATGATGAGTAAGGTAGCAAGTATGGGGCATGGATATGTGGGACCTTCATACCATGCTCTACGTGTTGGATTGTTGCGAGATGCTAAGGTGCAAGTTTCTTTGATAATTGATGAATTTAAAAGTACTTGGGCTACTACTGGATGTACTCTTATGGCAGATGGATGGAAGGACACAAGACAAAGGCCGCTGATTAATTTTTTAGTTTATTGTCCTAAAGGAATTACGTTTCTCAAGTCGGTTGATGCTTCTGATATTGATCGGTGCAGATAATGTGGTTCATTTTGTGACTGATAGTGCACCCAACTACAAAGCTGCAGGAAAGCTTCTTGTTGAAAAGTTTCCCACCATTGCTTGGTCTCCATGTGCAGCTCATTGTATCAATCTGATATTGGAAGATGTTGTAAAACTACCTTCTGTTCATAGTTTAGTGCACCGTATGGCTAAGGTGACCATCTTTGTTTACAACCACAAGTCGACTTTAAATTGGGTCAGAAAAAGACCAGGTTGGAAAGAGATTATTCGTCCTGGAGAGACACGTTTTGCTACAAATTTCATTGCTCTACAAAGCCTCTATCAACATAAAGAAGATCTACAAGCTTTGGTTACAAGTACAGATCCTGAACTTAAGCAGCTTTTCAAAACATCTAAAGCAAAGGAAGCTAAATTGGTTATCTTGGATGAGCGAATGTGGAATGATTGCTTGATAATAAGTCAAGATTATGACTCCTATAATCCGTTTGTTACGTATTTGTGATGCTGATGAGAAGCCTTCGTTGCCATATGTGTATGAAGGGATGTATCAAGCAAGATTAGGCATTAAAAAGATGTTCCAAGAAAAAGACGCTCTCTACAAACCTTATACAACCATCATTGATAGAAGATGGGATCGTATGTTGCGCCACGATCTTCATGCTGCAGCGTACTACTTAAACCCGGCTTTCATGTATGATCAAACTACATTTTGCGAGAAGCCTGAGGTTATGAGAGGGTTGATGAATTTATTTGAGAAGCAAATAGTGGCTAGTAAAACACAGCTCTTTCAAGAGCTTAGGACTTATAGAGAACGTGAAGGCAGCTTTTCGCTTCCTATGGCTCTATCTTG
>NW_006238917.1:8475122-8503539 GCF_000375325.1 Capsella rubella | reverse complement strand
AACATTATATTTCTTTATATGCATGAATTTTACTTGCATTTTATTATATTTAATTATCTGATTTAATTTGATGGATATTTAGATGAATGGTGGAGATATTTTGGTTTTGATGCTCCTAATTTGCAAAAGTTAGCAATAAGAATTCTTAGTCAGACAGCTTCTTCATCTGGATGTGAGCGCAATTGGAGTGTATTTGAAAGAATTCATACCAAGAAGAGGAATAGACTAGAGCATCAACGACTTAATGATCTTGTCTTTGTTCACTACAATTTACGTTTGCAACATAGGTGAGTATCACAATAATTTAGTTTAGTTTGTAACAAGTTACATGTTTTTTTACTTTTTTTTTTTAATGTACAGGTTAAAAAGAAAAAGATCATATGATCCTGTTGACTACGAATCTATTGATAAGACAGAGTTTTGGATAGTGGAAGAAGAAGAAGCTGGTGAACTTGAATATGATGAATTAGAGAATGCCCTTGCTGAAGAATATCCAAAAGATCAAGAAGATAATAACGCTGAAGATTCTAATGGTAACTTTGATGATGACTTCACTATGCCACCTGAAGAGTACGAATGGAATGAGGGTAGAGATAACTAAAATTGGTTATAATGAACTCTTGTTAGTGTTTTTTTTTAAGTTTTATCACTTTTATTTGGATTTAAAAATTTTAATCACTTTATTATTTTTGTTAAATTTTATAATATTTTTAAACATTATTATTATTTTATATTTATATTTATGAAACTATATTATTTATATAAGTACATTTTAAACAAAAAAACTATCGACCCGTGGTCGAACCCGGTTGACCCGGTGACCCGGTGACCCAGAAGGTAGTCCGGTTCGCTTTCCGGTTCGGGTTTAAAAACATTGGTTATCTGGTTTTGCATGTCAGAGAGAATGTGGTCTCAAGATTACAATCATTAGTCATGACGATCTAATCAGCTCTAATAGTTCACTCTTTCTCAACTTTGAGTATCCTTTGATTCCTCTATTTTTTGCAACTTCTTTGAGCTCTGCAAGTTTCATAGTTTCTATCAATGAAACTTTCTCTTCCTTCTTTGTCATTTCTCCGAAAGCTTTATCGCTGATTGATACTGGAAGCTTACCTCTTGGACCTGAGGCAGAATGTCTCTTTGGTGGCTCTTGCTTCACATTAGTATCTCCTACAGTTAAAGAGTTGGTTATTATTACAGATGACAAGAACATGGATTTGGGATTTGATCGAGAATAGTTGATTACCCTCAGTTTTCTTTCTTGATTTCTCAAGAACATCAAGAATAGCTTTGGTCAGCGGCTTGCTCCCAGAAGACTCATCACTGTTCTTCTCTTCAATTCCCCGAGATTCACCTTTAGAGATTGAAGATTGAATTCGCTTCAAGAGAGAAATGATCTCCTCTTGGTTCGATTTACTCGGGTTTGACGTTCCTCTATTAGACTGTTTCTTGCAACAAACATATCCTTTCTTGGCTCTCCCCATTAAAGACAAAGAAGAAGCTTTATCTTGAAGCATGATTCTTGAAAGACTCTGCTCAAAGCACGAGTTTTGCAACACAAACCGCGGCGAAGGTGTATCTGCTATCTGTCTAAATTCAGTTAGCTGTACTGTACAGAAACAAAAGAATGGTTTTGGTAGTTCCTAGTGTTCTATCTATCATTTACTCAAAAGTCTAGATTCCGAGAGGAGAAATTCAGAAATCTGTAACTCAAGGGAAGTTTCGATTACCTCGAACAGGAAGATGATTGGCTCTCATGAGTCCTTGTCTGATCAACGGGTAAGCACCATGAAAATGAAGAGCCAAGTCCATAGCTTTTTTTAGTTCCTGACGTTCCCTAAAAAAATCTGATTCTCTCTCTCTCTCTCTCTATTTGGTCTCTTTCCTCACAACAACAAAACAAAAATTTATCCTCAAAACAAAAAAAAAAACCTCACCTTTATATCTTTGGGGTCCAATTACAGCAACGCAGAAACTTGTGGAGGATAAAAATCTAAACTTTTGAAGTTTATTTTAGAAACATCGTTCTCAAGTGCTGTTTCACTATTATACTGAGAAATTTACTTTACAGAAGCATTCAATCATTTTAATCTTCCCGCGCTTTCTCGTTTGATGAGTTAGAGGAAGATAAGATAAATGGCGATGTTGGTGGCGAATTTGACTACCTCAAGCTTTTGTTTATTCTCCTCTCACCGGTTCCTAACTCAGAAGGAGAGAGTAGTAAGCGACGGTAGAGTTCGAAAAGATGTGATTTTTAACCGAGCCTCGTTGAGAACAGTCTCAGATTGTTCGGATTCGATTTCGACGTTTGATCGTAGCGCAACGGATGCGAACACTCGGTTACGGAGATACTGTGAATCAGGGAATCTAGAGAGTGCCGTGAAGCTTCTTCGCGTATCTGGGAAATGGGATATTGATCCGAGAACTCTATGCTCTGTTCTTCAACTCTGTGCGGATTCGAAATCGCTCAAGGGTGGTAAAGAAGTTGATTCCTTTATTCGTCGTAATGGGTTTGTGATAGATTCGAGTTTGGGATCGAAACTCGCGCTTATGTACACAAATTGTGGGGATTTGAAAGAAGCGAGTCGAGTTTTTGATCAGGTTAAGATTGAGAAAGCTTTGTTCTGGAATATTTTGATGAATGAGCTTGCAAAATCTGGTGATTTCAGTGGGAGTATTGGATTGTTTAAGAAGATGATGAGTTTGGGTGTTGAAATGGATAGCTATACTTTTTCTTGTATTTCAAAGAGCTTTTCGTCTTTGCGGAGTGTTAATGGAGGAGAGCAGCTTCATGGTTATATTCTGAAATCAGGGTTTGGAGATCGGAACTCTGTTGGGAACTCTCTGGTTGCGTTTTATTTGAAGAATCAGAGAGTTGATAGTGCACGTAAGGTGTTTGATGAAATGACTGAGAGGGATGTGATATCTTGGAATTCTATCATTAATGGTTACGTATCAAACGGATTAGCTGAACAAGGGCTATCTGTTTTCGTGCAGATGTTGGTTTCAGGAGTAGAGATTGATTTGGCTACTATTGTTAGCGTCTTTGCAGCCTGTGCTGATTCCCGTTTGATCTCATTAGGTAGAGCTGTCCACGGTTTTGGAATGAAAGCTTGTTTCAGTAGAGAAGATCGGTTTTGTAATACGTTGCTTGATATGTATTCTAAGTGCGGGGATCTTGACTCTGCTAAAGCTGTGTTTACAGAGATGAGTGATCGAAGTGTTGTGTCATATACTTCCATGATTGCTGGTTATGCTAGGGAAGGTCTGGCTGGTGAAGCTGTGAAGCTATTTGGAGAAATGGAGAAAGAAGGTATTAGTCCTGATGTTTATACCGTCACTGCGGTTTTAAACTGCTGTGCCCGTAATCGGTTATTAGATGAAGGTAAGCGAGTCCATGAGTGGATAAAGGAAAACGATATGGGATTTGATATCTTTGTATCAAATGCTCTGATGGATATGTATGCGAAATGTGGAAGCATGCAAGAAGCAGAGCTAGTGTTCTCTGAGATGCGCGTGAGAGATATTATCTCGTGGAACACTGTTATTGGTGGGTACTCAAAGAACTGTTACGCCAATGAAGCTCTAAGCCTGTTCAATTTGCTGTTGGAAGAAAAGCGATTTAGTCCTGATGAGAGAACTGTGGCTTGTGTTCTTCCAGCTTGTGCAAGTCTTTCTGCTTTCGATAAAGGCAGAGAAATCCATGGTTACATCATGAGAAACGGGTATTTCTCAGATCGGCATGTTGCTAATTCACTGGTAGACATGTACGCGAAATGTGGAGCATTGTTACTCGCACGCATGCTCTTTGATGATATTGCTTCCAAGGATCTTGTTTCTTGGACAGTGATGATAGCTGGATATGGGATGCACGGGTTTGGAAAAGAAGCAATAGCTCTTTTCAATCAAATGAGAGAAGCGGGTATTGAGGCTGACGAAATATCGTTTGTATCTTTGTTGTATGCTTGTAGCCATTCAGGATTAGTGGATGAAGGATGGAGAATCTTTAACATCATGAGACATGAATGCAAGATCGAGCCAACCGTAGAACATTATGCTTGTATAGTCGACATGCTTGCAAGAACCGGAAACTTGTCAAAAGCTTATAGGTTCATCGAGAACATGCCAATTCCGCCGGATGCTACAATCTGGGGAGCGTTGCTGTGTGGCTGCAGGATACATCATGATGTTAAGCTAGCTGAGAGAGTCGCAGAGAAAGTCTTTGAGCTTGAACCAGAGAACACAGGATATTATGTCCTCATGGCGAATATCTACGCGGAAGCTGATAAATGGGAACAAGTAAAAAAGCTAAGAAAGAGGATTGGACAACGTGGATTGAGAAAGAATCCGGGATGTAGCTGGATAGAGATTAAGGGAAAAGTTAACATCTTTGTAGCTGGAGACAGTTCAAACCCGGAAACCGAACAGATTGAAGCCTTTTTAAGGAGCGTAAGAGCTAGAATGAGAGAAGAAGGGATTTCACCGCTGACTAAATATGCATTGATCGATGCGGAAGAGATGGAAAAGGAAGAAGCTTTGTGTGGTCATAGTGAGAAATTGGCAATGGCATTAGGGATTCTTAGCTCTGGACATGGAAAAATCATAAGAGTTACTAAGAATCTAAGAGTTTGTGGAGATTGTCACGAAATGGCCAAGTTCATGTCTAAGTTAACTAGAAGAGAAATTGTCCTTAGAGATGCAAACCGGTTTCACCAATTTAAAGATGGACATTGTTCTTGCAGAGGTTTCTGGTGAAAATCATCAAACCTGTTTCATATACTGTTGTAGTAGTAACTACATTGTTCTTACCAGCCCGGTTTGAGGCTGGAGCGGTCCTGATGTAATCATTGAAACTGAAGAAGCAATTAGAACATGAACAGGCTGTGTCTTGGATGGAGCTATCTATATCTTCATGATAGTATCATTGCTTCAAAGGAAAACATAACCACCATATTTTTTTTCATTTACTCGATTACTTTATACATTCAAGTGTTTGTTAGAACTTTTCAATCATTTACAATTTGGTCAAGGTACTAAATACTAACCAATGACACGTTTCTTTATTGTTTGGATCATTTGAGAACCATGTTCAACCGCATGTGCTGTATTACATATAAACACAACTCATGAGGAACAATGTTTGTTGAAGAAAATAATTGATAAGAATAATTCAATAATTATTACAAAATAATCCTTTTAACCACATACACTTAAAATTACAACAAAATCTGAAAACAAAACCAAAAGACTATAATGTGAAATCAAAGCTGTATAATAATAGCAAATACAAAGAAGACTAAACCGGGATTAGTGCGGAGAACCGGTTCGGTTATTCTCCAAAAAATCATCTTCTTCATCCCATAAGAACCCTAATCTCTCAAATCTCAAAGATTAGGCCTTTTTTTGCTTTTATCTGTATTCACTAACGAATGAGTAGTAAAGATTACACCTTTACTTCTTGAATCAACCACACCATTTGGCGAGAAGGATCATGAAGATGATTAAGAACACGAGAGAAGAAAGTCCAATGGCAACACCAAGCACAACCTTGTTAGGACCATGGTGCTCTTCTTTCTTCTTCTCACTAGTATCATCTTCATTACCGTAATCGTAATCTGAATTCGAATCTTCTTTCTGAGGCGGTGGAGACAAAGGCAAACCATGTTTATCACATTTAGCAATACCCAATTTCATCTTCGATGACAAAACAGTATGGTTGTAGCAAAGATCACTGTTTCCACCGATTTTGAACACTTCGAGATTCTTGATGAAGCTCGCATTGAATGGTAAGACTCCACGGAAGTCATTGTTAGCAAGATTCAGGTGTGTGAGATGCTTCATTTGGGAGATGAATCTCGGAACGGTGCCGTTTAGTTGGTTCCCACTCAGATCTAAGTGTGTAAGCTGTGGAATCGACGAGATTGAATCTGGGATTGGTCCTGATAGCTTGTTGGAGGCTAAAGATAGGTTTTTTAGTGAAATCAGGTCGCCGATGCCGTCGGGTATGTCGCCGGAGATGGAGTTTTTGGATAAATTTAGAGACTTTAGGTTGGAGAGTAGAGTGACCGAAGTGGGTATTGAGCCTTTGAGCAAGTTGTCTGATAAATCGATGAATGTGAGATTGGAGTGGAGCGATTTCGGGATGTTTCCGGAGAGATTTGCGTGTGAGATTGTCAAAGAGACGATCTTTCGCATGTTTCCAAGGATGACAAAGAGGCCAGAGGTTGATACAGGGACAGAGGAGACAGTGAGGTCAGTGAGGTTAACGAGACGAGCTAGGAAGACTCCAGAGAGGCCATTACGGCGGCGGAGGAAGGATGAGACGGCGGTGAAGGAGTGGAGTGACTCAGGGAGACGTGGAGGAGGCGAGAGAGATGGGCAGTTGAGGAAAGAGAGAGATGTGAGAGATGGGGAGAGAGCTCTGAGAGCTGTGGAGGAGATAGAGAGATCGGATGAGCAATTCGTGAAGGAGATTGAAGTGACGAGGCGAAATGGGGAGCTAGTGTCGCATGTTACGACGGAGGAGGAGGCGGATTTGGAGGTGGTGGGACGGTGGTTGCAGGGATCTTTGACGGTGGGGATGTTGAGAGATTCGAGGGCTTTGAGTTGTTTTGGGTCTAATGGGGAAGTAGAGGAGGAGGGTGGTTTTTTGAGAGGTGGAATGGGAGATGTGGTCGGAGCAGGGGTTGGAGAGAGGGAAGGAGCGGCGGAGATAGTGGCTGAGAGGTGGAGGAGGAGGAGGAGTAACGGTAATGACGAAGTTTTCATGGTGAAGAAAGAAAGAGAGAGAGAGAGAGAGAGAGAGAGAGAGAGAGAGATTGAGAAAGAGAAGGAAGTGTGTCAGAGAAAGTAAAAGAGAGAAAGAAGAAGAAGAAGAGAAGAGAGAAAGATTGGATTTTTTTTCAAAGATGGGTCATGTGACAGTTGGGGTTTTGTATACTTTTTAGGCTTCTGTTTTGGTTTAATTACGATACTGACCTTCTTCTAATCTTCTTCTTTCAAGAATTTTTCTTTCTTTCTTTGCCATTTCATTCCACTTTTGAACTTTATGTTGTTGCATTAATTGATTCTCGTAAGGCTTTTGTTAGTTAAACTGTGGTTTGTGGATAGGGATTCTCTTGTTGTGAATTTTGTGAAATGTGTTACCCATTTGGAGAAGTTTTGACAAATGTAAAATGGAAATGCTTCTTTGGGGTACGTAAAAAAAAGACTAATGTCCAAAGAAGGTAACAGTTATGTTAATGTTACTGACACAGAATTGTTTTAGTAGCTTTTTTACATGTACTCTGTTTGATTGTAACCATTCATTCATTCTAAGAGTATCTCCAACCCACCTCTATTTTATAGAGATTGCTATTTTTATCTCTATATATAGAGGAACTCTATTTTTTCCTCTATAAATTAAATAAAGGTGAACTATTTTCTTACAAAATAGTCCTTTTAATCTCAAACTTCTTTTATTTATGACCAAAATAAATAAAATAAATATATTTAATAACTAATAATAATATAAAATATTTTAAAGGTTTCAATATAAATATATATTCTAAAATTTGACACTACCATTTGCAAAAGTTAATATATATAAATAATAGATTTTATTTTTAATATTCTAAAATTTGAGACTACCATTTGCAAAAGTTAATATATATAAATAATATATTTTATTTTTATTGAAGGAAAAAAAGATTTTATTTTTTCATTTATTCCATAATAATACTTCTAATACCAAAAAAATTACTTAATATTCTCCTAAATTACTTTAATACTTTTGATTTGAAAGGACCAGTACGTTTTTGGAAAAAAATGTGTTACATGACATAATAACTACATGTATAATTTTACATAATATGATAATTGAGGATGAGCGTGATCTCGATGCACCGATTGAAGTTGAAAGAGAAATTCCACCTCCAGCGGTCCAAATAACAGAAGATGATGATATTCGTTTCCAAGAGTTTCTAGGTCGATTCAGAAAAATAAAAGATAAAAAGCTCATTTCTCACTTCGAAATACATTAGTTGATCATTTGTGGGAAAAATACACTTATGCTGATGGTTAAGAATCTAGTATCTTATTACTTTTTTATATAGTGTGATGTACTTTTCATTAAAAAATAATATATAATATAATGTTTTTATAATAAATGTTTAATTTAAATAAAAATAATTATTTTATTAAAATTTTATAAAAGTTAAAGTAAATGGGTTAATTTGCAACTTTTATAAATAGATGGTGTTAATATTAAGATTTTAAAAGAATCTATTTGGAATATTCTATTATAGAAGAAAAAATAGAGGAAACCATTGGAGCAAAAGTCACCTCTATTCTAGAGTTCCTCTATAATAGAGGAAAAAATAGCAAAAACCATTGGAAATGGTATAAAATCTATAAAGAAAGAGTATAAAATAAGGTATATATCCGTTACCAAAATGCTAATTTAGCGGATGCTCTCAGCTCTCAGCTCTCAGCTCTCTGCTCTGTGGGATTGGATCGGGTGTATGTGTAAATGTAATAATAAGTCTCTCTATTGATTAGTTTTACTTTTGTAAAAAGAAAGAAAAATTCATCGATATTAGCATAAGTCCAGTCCTTATGCATTTGAGAGTGGCGACAAGAAGAATATTATAGGAATCATCTTTTTATTTGTAACCCCCAAATACATTAATATAAAGGTTTCAGACAGAACTTATATTTAGGAAAAGAAAACAAAACATGCATGAACTAAAATGAACTAAACAAGTGCATGTACAAATTCAGACACAAACTAAATAAATATCAATCAAAAATACATAGAACACACACATATGTTATTGAGTTTATGCCCTGATGAATTTTCTCAGCTGGTTCAAGCATATGTTTTTGGTTCTCGTGCAGACAGAAGATAATACTTACGTCTCAAGCAACCACGTGAGCTAGGTTTATGGGCTCATGAAACTCATGTATTAAGTTTTTACCCCATCAATTAAGCTATATATACTATATAATAGTCTATATGATTAATATACAAACTCCTATAAGAAATTACGAATCCAAAACTAAAGCTAGTACGGTAGTACTACATATACCTGATACTATTCCTAAATAGTCATTACACTCCGATCCTTGTCCTTGGCCTTTAAAATGGTAATTACATCTTTGTTGACTAAATTAATAGACTTTTATATATATAAAAAATCTAACTAAACATAATTAAAATATTGACAATAAATGAGTTGTTAACACATTAAAAACTAGATTAAATTCCTACTAGCGTTTTCACAAACATTCAACTATGTTTACCCCAAATTCAACAACACCTAATGTGTAACGTCAACACCGATTATAATCTCATTTCTAACTTGATTTTTAATATATTTTAAAATTTCCATCATAATTTCAGATGAAACAATTTTGAAAATAAACAATTCACTTGAACTATATTTACTTTATTAGTAATATCTCTATTTTTTCTTCATCATAAACTAAGTTTAAAGTTGGAAATGAATTTACTTTTTTTTTTCCTCACTTTTATGTAAAAACATGTTTTTAGAAAAAACACCAACATGGTTAAGCATTTAAGGATTAACTAATTAAATATATATATATATATAAAATCACACTAATGCTACCAACAAACTCCAAACGTTAGATTTCTATTCCATAACAAATTTAAGGGTATAGTAAAAACACACATTAAATGTCTTTTCTTTCTTCCCCTATATCTTACAAATACGAGAAAGAGAACAAAGCTTAACACAAAGACGTCAAAGGAGCTTAACCCTTTTCCTTTTTTTTTACTAATTAATTAGTTTTTTTTTTTGGTTCTCCTTTCCCAAAAGAAGATGGAGAATTTCGTCGACGAGAGTGGTGGTTTCGTTCCTCTAAACCAAAACATCTTCACACGTGACCAAGAACACATGAAAGAAGAAGACTTCCCATTCGAAGTCGTCGACCAATCAAAACCCACAAGCTTCCTTCAAGACTTTCACCATCTTGATCATCATCATCAGTTTGATCATCATCATCATCATCACCAAGGCTCATCATCTTCAAACCATTTGCTAGGTCTCCAAACGACGTCTTCTTGCATCAACAATGCTCCTTTCGAGCATTGCTCTTACCAAGAAAACATGGTCGAGTTTTATGAATCTAAACCACATTTGACGATGAACCATCATTTCCAAGCTCCGGAAAATCCAACGTACTTCACTCGTAATCATCACCATCATCATCATCAAGAGATCAATTTGGTCGATGAACATGAACATATGGATTTGGAGCAAAACAACATGATGATGATGAGGATGATCCCTTTTGATTACCCTCCTACTGAGACCGTCAAACCTATGAACTTGGTGATGCCAGATGAGATTTCATGTGTTTCTGCGGATACTGATTGTTATAGAGCGACGAGTTTCAACAAGACCAAACCATATCTTACACGAAAGTTGTCTTCTTCATCTTCATCATCATCATGGAAAGAAAAGAAAACGTCAACCTTAGTCAAAGGACAATGGACTGCTGAAGAAGACAGGTTTGTTAAACATTAACATAATAAACTTAATAAACAATTCACATAATCAAGATTTATTATAAAATTGCACCACTCAAATGGTGCACTCCTCCATACTTTTTTTGCGGAATTGCGATTTATACGTATTTATATAATTCTGCAAGATTAATAACAGCTATTGTATGGATTTTGTGACACTTTAGTTATATTAAGTTTTACTATTTTGGCTTATAATAGGATATTGATTCAACTCGTGGACAAGTATGGATTGCGTAAATGGTCGCATATCGCTCAAGTGTTACCGGGAAGGATCGGGAAACAATGTAGAGAGAGGTGGCATAACCATTTGAGACCTGACATTAAGGTATATTAACTAGTACAGCTATGATCATGTAATGATGATAGGGAGGACTAATTTTAAATATTGTTTGCAGAAAGAGACATGGAGTGAAGAAGAGGACAGAGTGTTGATTGAATTTCACAAAGAGATTGGAAACAAATGGGCAGAGATTGCAAAAAGACTCCCTGGAAGAACAGAGAACTCAATCAAGAACCATTGGAACGCTACAAAACGAAGACAGTTCTCTAAAAGAAAGTGTAGGTCTAAGTATCCAAGACCTTCTCTGTTGCAGGACTACATCAAGAGCTTGAACTTGGGAGTTCTGTCAGCTTCATCTGTTCCTGCAAGAGGTAGACGCAGAGAGAGTAACAAGAAGAAGGATGTTGTGGCTGCGGTTGAGGAGAAGAAGAAGGATCAAGAGGAGATCTATGGAGAAGACAGGATTGTGCCTGAATGTGTGTTCACTGATGACTTTGGATTCAATGAGAAGTTGCTTGAGGAAGGATGTAGCATTGACTCTTTGCTTGATGACATTCCTCAGCCTGACATTGATGCTTTCGTTCACGGAATCTGATTTGTATTTTTTCTTTGTTTGTCTCAGCTTTCTTGTTTTTGGTTTTCTTTTTTATACGAGACAGATTCCACCAAACACTAATAATTTGAAAAATATAAAAATACTTTGATTTTTAAACATGTTGTAAGTTGAAATAAAGAGAAACCTAACTTGCAGAAATAAGAACAGTACCTAACTTGTGGCTCAGGTAACCATATGAGATAACTTCTCTCACAAGTGAGAAAAATTTACAAACAACCAAAAACAGATCATCATCAATCGTTCAAAATACAAACATCTTCTCTTAGCAATCAATCAAAAGACAGTTCTGAGAAAGGGAGGTCGTATCGGTTTTGGAGACGAAAGGATTGATACGAACCCAAACAAGTGAAAACACAGAAGCAAGCAAGATAGACCAGAGAATAACAATGGTGGGTGTTCTGTTTTGTCTTCCCATAAGACCTTTGAGGAAAGGATAAAGATGAAGAATCACCCAAAAGGCGAAAAACACTTTCCCAAACAAAGGTCCCCAAGCTTCATAACCTTTGTTTAAAGCATCAGAGAATCCAGCAACGACTCCGACCAAGTTTATTATGAGAAGTGATGTCGGAGGGATCAAGAGAGTTGTCCATTTGACGATGTATAGCTCACCGAATTCTAAATCGTCTGCGGTTTTTGACGTGACTGTAAAATTTGTGTCAAGACCGGCTAGCATTTTGAGGAATCCTTGGAAAACGGCGAAGAGATGAGCTGAGACTCCTCCAATAACCCAAAACTGTTCGTTTCTCCATAAGTCTTCAATGCTAACTCCGCTCCATCGAAGCTCGAGGACACTTGTTAATATAATCGATATGAAGAGACCAAGAAACAGCATGCTTGCTAGGTTTGATAGCTGCAATAAAGAACAGCAAACAAAATATCAAATCCAATCAATAGATTTCAAGAAGCATAAGTAATATAGAGTACTTGAGCATATAAACGGCACTGGACCATAAGTGAACCAAATTAATTAGTAGTATGAAGTGTTGAGTATGTTACCGTTGGGATGATGAATTTGCCGGTTAGAAGGCAGATAGCAGGAAGAGTACAGTAAGCAACAAGAGGCAAAGAAGTGAATGGATAAACAATTGTGTTTATATAAGCTAATCTCTGGAGCAACTTGAGGCGGCCACCGCTGCAACCATACCAGAGAGGACAATGCCGGCTAAGGAAGATCTCGACAGAGCCAAGGGCCCAACGCAGAACCTGGTGAAGCCTATCTGATAGATTGATAGGAGCAGATCCTTTAAAAGCCGGTCTTAATGGCATACAGTAAATAGACCTCCATCCGCGACAATGCATCTTAAAACCCGTCAAAATGTCTTCCGTGATTGATCCGTAAATCCATCCGATCTGCGAAAACAGAATAAAAGGTTATGAATTTATTAACAAGAAGATTTCAAAGATAAGATCTTTGATAACTTTGATTCCAAGAAACCAAAACTTACTTCTTTTCCCCATTCGGATTTTTCTTCATATCCGCAGCTAATGACATGAATAGCTTCTTTGATGAGCGTTGAGGGGTTTACAGAGTCAGGAACACCGCCATTCTCCATAAGAGTAGACTCGATGAAAACCGCAGAGAGACCAAACGTTTTCTCAAAACTTGTTTGTGAAATCAGCATCGATCTTTCATACTCATCGTAGTTGTCTAGGTCCCCAAGATTAAAGATTGCAGCATCAAGTTCTTCTCGCTTTGCGTCTTTGTATAACTCAGAAGGATCTTGGGGTTGTTTCTTCTTAGTTAGACAGCAACAAGATGAGGAAGAAGATTGCGGTAACATTCTTGGTTTAGAAGGAGGACTATATCCGTAAAGTGCTTGTCTTCTAAAGACAGTACCTGTACCAACATAAACTGGACCTTGAATCCCATCAAGCCCTCTCATATTAACCTGTAATCATCAAATCAAAGACCACAATTATATCAGAAGAAAGCCTAAAACTTGCTTGAACTTAGCATATGAGTTTGAATATTGCGATAACTTACATCGAAGAAAACTATGTTGCGGTTAGCATATCGATCACTCTTGTCGATTCCATCAAATCTCTGTGGGAATTGAACAAAGCAAACGTCTTGACCAACAACAGGATCCATTAGAAAGCACATTGCTTCACGCACGGCTTTGCTATTGTTGACGTAGTGATCACAATCGAGGTTAAGAATGAATGGAGCATTTGTTAAAACCGCAGATACCCTCACCTACGAAGAGAAAAATCATTAGGATTGTGTTACATTATGTAATGATACGTTATCCATTAAAAAAACAACAACAAGAATTTAAATTTTTACCAATGCGTTCTCTGCCCCTGCCTTCTTGTGATGCTGATATCCAGGTCTTTTCTCTCTAGAGACGTAAACTAATCTTGGAAGTTCGTTTCCTTCAATGTCACGAGCACCACTATAGCCAAGAAAAACCTGCAAGAAGAAGAGACATGATCAAGAACTCATCAAATATCTTCTTAATGTAAGATACAATCATTGTAAAGAAAAGGCAGAGCCTTAAGTGTTTAAGATTGCAAACCTGAATCATCCCGGGATGGTCACGAGTATTGTTTCCGGGCCATGATGTTCCATCTTGCATTGTCCATCCTTCTTCTGGTGTCTTTTGAGCCTTGGCGACTAAAGCATTCATTCTGATCTTGAACTCCTCATACTCCCTCTACAACAGGAGAAATCAGAAATAAGTTTTCAATTGCAATTTGTTAGATAGTGTTATGAGCTCTTTCTTACTTACCTTCATGGCTCTACGTTCTTTTACGAAAGAAGGTTGAACTTTATCCCTCAAGTAATCGATTTTAAGCGAGAAGTAAAACTCGGGAGCTCGTGGTTCGATTGAGTACTTTTTGCAAAATGGTACCCATTTCCTAGCAAAATCTGCTGTCTCAACTAAAGACTCAAACGAAAGCATTGCAGCACCATCATCAGATACATAGCAAGAGACTTTATCCACAGGATAATCCAGGGCAAGGATCGAAAGAACCGTGTTTGCAGTGATCAAAGGTGGCTCCTTTAATGGATCAACTGTACTAACAAAGAAATCTACAGCTGCAAGCTGTGATTGCTCGCCTTCTCTTTCGAATCTGCATAGTTTGACAATGCTTACATAAGACTTAAAGATTTGTACCACCGCGAGATGCAGCATACAATGGTTATGAAAGATTGGTACCTTGCGGATAACCGATCAATGTAAGTTTCTCGGTTAATAGGAGACCACTTAGGGAACTGATCCAACACCCATGAAACAGCAAACCAAATCTCACATATCACAGATGTTAGCCATAAACCGTAAGCACTATCGACAGGATGAGTGATCCGGTAGTTGAAGAACAGAGCCAAGATGACTAATCGCATGATGATAACGATCCTGTATGAAGTGATCTTTGTCCTTGGAATAGGAATCACAACCGAAAGCACATCTGTAGCACCAGCCTCTGTGTTCCTGAGAATACAAATGGCACAGACCAAAACCAAAGTCTCAAACTTTCTGATGAATGTATAACAACACAAACCTTATATTCGATTAGTACAAGGATTAGTGCTTACGGTGGCATATCTTCCATGTGCTGTTGAGGAGGAATCTGAGCATCATGTTCTTCAGCTTTTGTTGCTTTTGCATCTTTCTTCTTCTTCTTGCTCTTCTTGTCTTTCTTGTCTTTCCAGCTCTCAACTCTGTTCTTCCATATTGGATTCCCATATTCATCATTCAGATCTTCAACAAAAAAATCACAATCTTCAAGTTAGTTAAACCATTTAAACGCTTTGAGAAAATTGGTTTTGCTTCTTTATTCGTTCTCTTACCACTGTCAATTGTGGAGACTGTACTTATATGTCTAGCATGAATCCCAGAATCCTGCAAAAACTCAAGACAAGTTATCAAATCAGTTTTTGCAAAATCTAATTAAGACATAAAAGCAACTAATCATAGCACACACACACACCTGAGGAGTGTTATTGATATGTGTTGCAATGGTGGATTGAGTTTTAGATGTCTTTGTCTCAACATCATCAAACACATTCTCTGAGAAACAAAAACCCCCAAAACTGTTAATACCATTAACCAAAAAAAAAATGTAAACTTTTGAAGAAAATTTTCAAATTTATGAAAACCCATTTGCAGTAATCTGATTTTACCATCGTAGGGATTGCCACAACGCAGACAAATTCTTCGACCTTCTTTGAATTCATACTCAAGACACGCTTTGCAGATCGGGAAACTACACTCATGACAAGCCACAAAGAACTCTCCATTGGATTTAACACCAATATCTTCACCGCAAGTGTTGCAGATCGGAGACCTAGACTCCATCATTTTCGAAATTCCCCTGTTTGGAGAAAACAGAGAGGGAGGTAATTTAAAAAGACAAAAACCCTAACTAGGGATTGAGATTTGGATGGGTAACGAGTTTGAGAAGCCATGGAGTTGAGGTTTTGTAAGAGACGAAAAAAAGGATTAAACAAAGTTTGGTGGACTGTGAAAAAAAAAAATCGGAAGTTGACAAGTTTCTTTCTGAGAAAGCTGATGGGTAAGCTAACACAAGACTCTGTTTAAGTTGGCAAAGATGACTACTTTGAAATGATTTTTGCGGGAAAGTGAAGGAAAGTTTCAGTTAACACAAGACACATATCGCAGTCTCTAACCAGCGGTAGATATGATATTTGCTTGCCTCCTAAGCGTCACCATACTTCTATATCAAGCGAACATATTTTACAATTTTTAGATTTATAATATCTAATTTTTTTAGTATAAATAATTATATACGACAAAATTTATATAAAATTAGCCTCACCTTCTAATTTTGTACTTCTTCGCTATGTTACATGATTCTACTCTACATTTGCTATGTTAAAACAAAACTCTTAACAAATCAATCTACAATCTTCGCCGATTCGGTCTTTGCATCATCTCACATCTAAGTTTCCTCTGGTCGACTGTCTAAAATCAAATCGACGAGCAAATGCAGCAAAAACATCTCTCATAATTGACCAGTCCGCTTCTGCCTTTGCTCAGATTAGTTAATAGAGCTATGGGTTTCTACGTCTCTGTGGAAACAACTCTCTGTGACATTTCTAAGCTCGACCAAGAAGAAGATTGTGAGCTTCTATAGGAAACAAGATAGATGATGAAACTGATGTACCCAACTATTCCAGCGAAAACCAGAAACCCAACAAGAAACCCTTCCACTTCAGCCATGAAGAAATCAAGAAGAAGATACCCATTTATCATCATCACAAACACCGCCACAGTCCACGCAAGCTTCTGCAAAGATCCCAACTCACTCGTTACAATCGAAA
This sequence comes from Capsella rubella, assembly GCF_000375325.1. NCBI lineage: Eukaryota > Viridiplantae > Streptophyta > Magnoliopsida > Brassicales > Brassicaceae > Capsella > Capsella rubella. Next base: position 8,486,819 of record NW_006238917.1, on the reverse strand, counting down.
ACACGTTACAGAGAAAAGAGAGATGAAAAAGTTGGCTTACCTCTAGGGAAGGTCCAATCTTGAAGACACCCATGATATGTTCTTTAGAAACCATAGTCAGAAGAGGAATAACCGCGAAAGGAATCTGCATCGATTGGAGAATGTTAAGCCATTCGTTTAAAACATCAAGCGAGCCCTCCGATGTGTTAAACATAAGAGCAACAATCATTGTAGGTACAATCGCAAAGCTTCTTGTTATAAAAGCTGATAGCCATTGCTCCATCTGAAGATCCAAGAACCCTTCCATTATAAACTGTCCAGCATAAGTCCCAGTTATAGTACTGCTTTGTCCAGCAGCTAATAAACCGATTCCCCAAATGTAAAGTATCGGGAAAACCCCACCGCCATATTTCTCCTGAAGGTAATGTCCTGCGTTAACCAGTCCTATACTATCAGCTTGTTTGGTTCCATAAAAACCTTTAGCGAAAACAGCTGTTACAAACAGATTGATCATGAACGAGACAAAAAGTGCAGCCGTTGATTCGATTGTATAGTAGTTAAGAGCTTCCTGAACTCTGTTAATCTCCTTTGGATTCGTCTTCCTAGACTGCACTAAAGCCGAATGCAAGAACACATTGTGAGGAGTTATCACACATCCCACAACTCCAACAGCTTCTCTTATCGTCTTTGATCCGAGCTTCGGAACAATAATACCTTTCAAAGTCATCAAGATTAAACCAAAATCAAGAAACTGCATCAAATTAGAGACAATTCTGAGATCTTACAAACTTTGTTTTGAACTTACCTATGACTAGTTCTTCTACACTTGGCTTAGTTTCATTAAACATCCAAGCAAAGGAAAGAGCCATCGTCGCAATCAAAACCGCGAAAAAACCTTCTAATTTCCTCATTCCACAATTCTCCAAATACGAAATCAAGAAGCTGTTATTTTCACAAGAACACCAAATCAATCACATGACTAATTAAGCTCATGCCTCAATTTTTCACCATAATTTTGCTTACCAATCAAACGCAGTGATGATAACACCAACCCAAATTGGTAAAAACCCTCGAGTCAAGATCTGAAGAGCAATCGCGCTTCCGATGACTTCTTGAATATCAGCTCCGATCAAAGCAACCTCCGCCATGAACCAAAGCAAGATCCGCGCCCACGCTGGGTACTCGTTTCGGCAAATCTCCGCCAAATGTCGACCCGTCGCGACACCAATCCGAGCAGAGAGAAGCTGCATCAGAAGTCCCATTAACGTAGCCCATAGAAGAAGCCATAGGAGAGAGTACCCAGCCACAGCTCCGGCTTGTAGATCTCCTTCGATGTTTCCTGGATCTAAGAAGGCGATGCTCATTAGAAACCCAGGTCCGGTGAATTTCCATAGCTTCGCCCATGAGAACGGAGGAACCGAATCGTAGCTGTTGTCTCTCTCTTCTTCTACGTTCAGGATTTGATTCTCCTGTGGCGATTCGCGGCGCTCGTCCTCCTCCGGCTGAGAGGTTTCGGGAACTAATAGACGTTTGAATTCGCCGTTACTCTCGTTAGGTTTCTTAGGGCTGTTTTCTTGGCGGGAAACGGTAGAATCCGTCATCTTAGTAACGGAATATTTTTTTGGCGTTACTGACGACGTGATTTTTTTAAGGAAATTTTAAATTTTACATGGATTTCTTTTGTTTTACTAATTAAAAGTCAAGGAAAGTCAAAATGATAAAAACAAAAAGGTCAATTTACTAAAATTGAATTATAAATGTTGTCAAGAAATTCTAATTTTAGAGGCTGAATCAGTGATCGAGAATTTAGGATTTGATCATCTTCTTTTGTTTTTTCTATGTTGATATAACAAAAAAAATTAGTTGTTCTCTTCAAGAATTAGCACTATTAAGTATTGGTTTAGAGATAGTTTCGGATTGGATAGAAAACAAACAGGCAAAACCAACCATAGATTGGAACCGGTTAAATTACAAAATCCCTTAACCGGTACAGTTGTACCAGACTAAGCAATGTTCAAGCAAGCAAAATCAAAAGCATAACATAGATTTGTTTCCTAAGAAAGCAAACATCTTCAAAAGAATTTTGAATGTAAAGAAAAGGAGAAGCAAAACCCGATCTTAGCTTTGAGGATGAGGAGGATACAGAGCCAAATCCCTCAGTCTGTAGTCTTTTAGTTGGAGCAGCAACCGGTTTTCTTCACAGCGGAAACATCAACATCGATTTTCTCTCCTTTAGAAGGAACATTGCTCGAATCCTCGCCAGCCTCCATTGCTTTCTTGCTCACGACATGGTAGATCTGAGTGAGAACTTCAGAAAACGCGTTCTCAACATTGGTAGATTCAAGCGCTGAGGTTTCCATGAAGTAGAGTGATTCATTCTCTGCAAAAGATTTTGCATCTTCAGTTTGGACTGCCACAAGATGGCGAAGATCGGATTTGTTTCCCACAAGCATCACAACAATGTTTGGGTCGGTATGGTCGCGGAGTTCCCTTAGCCATCTCTCAACGTTTTCAAATGTGGAGTGTCGGGTTACATCGTAGACAAGAAGCGCCCCAACAGCTCCTCGGTAGTATGCACTAGTGATTGCTCGGTATCTAAAAATAGCAGAGAGAGGAGAGACGGTAAAAAAGCGTTAAAGATATAGTCAGCAAAATTCTTGTTAGACAAGAAAGATAACACATTAGAAGACATGGAACATCAAAGCAATAAGCTTTGGTAGAAACTGGTAAAATAAAGAAACCTATATACGATTACACTCAATCCTAAAGACCCCTAAACACCAGAAATAAGAATTAAGGAACATAAAGACAATGAATTAGCTTCTCTACCTAAGACAGAAATTTCGATACTACAGGACATCATCGAGCACTGATCGATCAAACTAATCAACAAAACAGCATAGATTTTACAAAACTGATAACGTAAAGCATAATCATTGGGTTCTCTCCTTGTAAACAAACAACAACGTTTCACTTCATCTCTAGAGTAATTACACAATTACAGGCGTCTTTTTCAAGCTTCCTTTACGATACACTAAGACAGATCTAAACATAGTATCAGCTCCATTTGAGCTCCTTTGGCAATTGAACAAAACATAAACACCACAGTCTCCACTGATCCAAAAAAAGCACAAAGTTGTTTGCTTAATCTAACAATTCTGTTTTATTGGTGTTGAATCCACAATGCATCTAAAGGCCAAGACTTTAATAAAACCCAGATCGAGAAATGAAGAAATGAACACGAAAAAAAGTAAGAAGAGAAGAAATCAGAAGAGACGAAGCTTAAACCCACCTTTCTTGACCAGCAGTATCCCAAATCTGGGCTTTGATAACTTTCTCATTAACATTCAAGCTACGAGTCGCGAACTCGACCCCGATGGTGGATTTAGACTCGAGACTAAACTCATTCCTGGTGAATCGAGAAAGCAAATTGGACTTTCCAACACCAGAATCACCGATCAGAACCACCTTGAAAAGGTAATCGTAATCATCATCTGCTCTGTAACCCGCCATTTAACACTTCTCACACAATAAAAGCTTCACACACTTTGATCCACGAAATCTAATAGATAGAGGACAAAGACGAACACTTTGCCCTTCTTTAACCCCAAAAAAAAAAAAAAGCTTCCCTTTGATTTCACTTTTTCTCTTTAGATTCAAAATTTTTCCCTCAGATTTCCACAGAAAGACAGAGACTTTGAATAAAGGTTAGGTTAAGACTTGTGTCTTTCCCCTTTCTAGCTGTACCTTAATCACCCATAGATTTTCTTGGTGAAAAAATTGCCTGCAGTTACTAAAATACCCCGCCTTAACTCATCTGATGATCTATGCTCAGAGCACTGAGACAAGGGGTAGATCTGACATTTCGTTGAGGTTTTTGTATGTATATTGTTTAAATGCTTTCATTTTCTTGAAAAGGTCACAGAGTGGTGGTGGTCATGTTACATTGGTAAACGGCGATAATTCAGTCACTCTCAATTTCGATAAAAACAAAACGATGTTGATCATCATCTTATTAAGAAATGAAACATTTGTGGCTCTTTGTAATAAACAAACCCAATGGGTTCAATACATACATACTATTATTGAAGCCCATATGAGTTTTTAATTTGAACTTTTACAATTATATAGTATTTGAATTCTTTTGAGGTTTAAGCTCAATACACACATTTGCCATGTGAAAGAGCTCAATGATTTTTAATTATGAAATCCCAAAAACGCATCTGTACATTAGAAAAGAAACAAAAGAAGGAGAAAAAAAAAAGAACAGAGACAAAGGTTCTGTGCTCCTCCCCACTCATCCTCCATTATTTACAAAAGAATCCATTATTTTGTCATTACCATAAAAGTCTCCATCGAGCTTTTTCCTTCATGTAACCCTCCAATCAAAAAGTTTTCCCCATATTTTATTTTAGTTTTATAGAATGTCTGAATCTTCCTCATCCCCACCTCCATCTTCATCTTTCTCTGTTTTAACTCAGAACGTACCAAAACCAGTTTCAGACAAACTTCTTCAGAAGTACACTGATGTGTCTGAGTTTCAGTTCGATTACCAGACAAGCGGAATATGGTCTCCGCCGTTTCAGCGCAGTGCTTTTCTTACACCACAAGGCAAAATTCTCACCGACAAAGAAATGGCAGAGAGATTTCAGAATCTTGTACAACCTCCTCCACGGATCAAAAGGTACAATCTTTATTGTTGTCGTGAGTAAGCTTTTGTAAATCTAATCTACAGACTACAATGTACGAATCCGTATATATGGAATATACAAACAGGTTTCTTCACGACTCTTTTGTTGTTGTTTTTAATACTTTTCAAAAGACTTTTAAGACGAAGAAGAAACAAACAAAAAAAAGAGTTCCTTCATAAAAAAAGAAAACTTGGTTTAAACTGCAGCAGCGCTCTGTTCTAGAGCTTCTTTACCGGTGATTCCATCTTTCAAATTCTTGAAATACTCATTGTAGTCTTTCTCCGGTGGAGGGTTCTCAGGATCTACCGTGAAGGGCTCACTAAAGGGAACTGTACTTTTGACCTGAAACAAACAACACACAAAACAGCCCAATTCAGAAAATTTAACATCAAGAAGTAAAAATCCAAACATGTTATTGTCATAAATTCTTTTAATACCTCGAATGTCTTGTTTAGAGCAGATGGGCTTTCCAATGCAGCGATGCATATACGTGCTACTTCGTCTCTTGATACCTTCCCCTATATAATAAACCCGAAGTTGGTTATGTTAGTTCACTTAAAAGAGTTTTGGTTTCAAGGGGAAGCAAAACTGAAATACCGTAATGTTGTCTCCTTGTTCGAAAATGAGATCCGCTCCGGCAGGCTCTTCTGTTAAAGCACATGGCCGTACAATTGCATAAGGAATCCCGCTATCGCGGATCAGATCCTCCCCCTATTCATCCAAAAAAAGCAGAGCTCTAACATCTGGTGAAAGTGACTGCTCCAAAATTCTGCAAAGAAAATAGTATAGAGACACACCTTTAACTTGTAAGTGAGAATGAAATCAAGCTCCTTGTTTAATCTCACAGCCGGAGGTTGTCTGCTTAGATCCAAACCGGGTCTCTCTGGTCGGGTCACTCCCGCAGAGCCAACATGAACAAACCTGTAATAGTAAGTAACAAAATGCCCAATTCAGCATTTAGTGAAGAATTTGGTTGCTAAACTGCAACAAACTAATTCAGACCTTGGAGTGACAGGCTCTTGGATATAAGCTCGAATGCTCGATAAAGGAAGCTCAAAATGTCCTTCTTTGAAAGTAGGGTTAAGCTTACCGTCATACTCAAATTTGCTAAACATAAGCTGAAAAACAATTGAATTGAATCAAACATTTTTAAAATGGAAATGTTAAAAGAGTTGATAGAAAAGGGTAAACAAACCTGTAATGAAATGATACTGCTTGCATTAAAAGGAGGTGCATCTGTCACTGTACGTGCGCGAAATACAGGTCTTAAAGACGAGAAAGGTAAGCGTATCTGCAATTTGAATTAACAGAAATATAACTTATCTAACCATACAAGTATATTGATAATGTATGACAAAAGTGATTTTACTTACAGATTGCCATTGGCCTGGTGAAGTGTCAAAACTAGCAGTGTAACCAACAGTATCCCAATCTTGGCTTGTCCGGACGATTAGCTTGTAACGGAGTCCATCACCTTTTAGTCGTAGCTCTAGACCATCATATGCCGAAACATTCTCTGCCTCGGGAAAGTTCTAGAAGGAAATTTTAAGTAAGACTCCTGCTGCAGTGAGATAACGAAGAATAAGAGAGATTAGAGAGATTCTGACATTAAGTCATACCCTTTACCTTGGTTCGGACACTCGTAAATCCGCCATTATTTGTTGTTGAAACAATTCCTAACAAAATATGTTATGTTTATATAAGTAAGACCCTAAGAGAAGAAAAATGGCAATAGATTTGTTATATCATCAAACCTTTGAAAATCCCTGTAGGTCCACCGTTTTCACCAGCAGTTAGATCTATTAGGAAGTTACTTTCGCTAACACCTCCCATTACGACATCATCCAAGGCTCCCCAAGGTAGATCTTTAAACGTGTTATCTAAACAAAACCATGGGGGAAACCATTATAAAATGGCCATTACAAATTTACAAGTTAAAAGCCTAATCAAGTGACTTGACTTAACTTACCCCCAACACCGAAAATAAGCTTCCCATTCTCAAGTCCAACACCATCTCTAACAGCATTGATTAAGTTCTTCATTCCAATATATTCAACTAACTCAGGGGAGTCGCCTTTTATCTGTGCATCCCCAAAATCTAATGGTTTAGTATTGTTGAAGATTGATCACTGAATTTCCCAAAACAAAAACTCCAAAGATGCTCTTTTAGTTCCAATACCTCTGGCTCGAAGAACCTGACTCCCTGAAATTAAAACCCATATATATAAACAGGGTCATTACTCAAAATTTGAATAGAAAGACTGCAGCTTTAAGAAAACTCTATTCAGGAAACTTCACCGACCTGGTTGTATTTTTGTCTCTCAGGTGTATCTCCTTCTTTTGGACCGACAATAACAGAAACAGCATTGATCACTTTCCTCACTCCTTTGAACTTTTCAGGAACCAGTGTATTCTCCTTTGTAATATCGGCAACAATCTGACAACATCGAGATATATGCAAATAGTTATCATTTATCAATGATCTTATGACCATAAAGACACCAAGAAACAAAATGTGGAAACTTTCTGTAAAATTTCTCACCAAGTCAATGTCAGGTCCTAACATCTAGGTGAATCTATGGAAGGTCATCATTAATGATTGATTTTTTTATATTCTTTTTTAGGTTAGTCCAATTATAGAATAGTTAGTTTACAAAGTCTATGAAAAAGGTTTAGTACCAAAGCTTTAACAGGCAACCCTTTCTTCCTCAAGATATCAACAACCCTTCTTCCTACACCACCAGTAGCTCCAGCCACAAGTATGATTCCAGTAGTTTCCATTTCCTTAACTGGTTCCTCAGTAGATCCGTTAGTAAGTTTCTCAAACACCGATGAAACAAACTTCACAAGCAAGAAAAGCAATCAGTTAACCCCACATGACTATATCACACCACAATGAGAATCAAACAAACACTCATACGTTACCTTCAATGGAGATGGTGGTCCGTTGAAGAAGTACAATGTCTTGACGAACCTACCAAAGTCCCAACCTTGAGAGCCTGATTTCGCAGTGACCCTATTTCTATATGACCTTAGAATGAGGGAATGTGAAGCTTGCTGGTCACGAAGAGGTCGGCTTCTATCATCAAGTTGAAGAAACGGTTTAGGAAGTGGAGTGTTGTACTTAGAGAACTTTACATAAATACTTGATGAAGAACCCTGAAAGGAACAATTTTTTTAACCAGAAATGTATAGTATCAACAGTAAAGTCTTCGAATTTGTTATGAAATTGCGAACCCAAGTTCAGAAATGAAACGAATATAATAAGAACAAGAACAGAGCAAAGTATAAAAAATGAGAAATTGGTTTAAAAGTAACCTGAAGGTTGACGATGGAAGGAGATGATAACGAAGATGGGAGCTTCAGTGAAGACGAAACCTCCATTTTCTCAATTCAACAACACTCGAAAAGATTTTCAGGAAAAAATCTCAAAAGCGTTATAGTGATTTTTGTGCTGTGTAATAGATAGAGATTGTACACCACACACGTGGGGAAGTCTCAACGTGTTGTTATTCCGGTTTACATAACCGGTACGGTAGTTCCGGTAATACTTATTAAATCGAAACGACACCGTTTTAGTTCGAAGAGAAACAAAAAATCAAAAAATAACTGCGTCTGCCGGGAGTCGAACCCGGGTCTATTGCTTGGAAGGCAATTATCCTAACCGTTGGACTACAGACGCTCTTGTAAATTATCTGGAAATGTAAAAATAAATATCATATTTCTTTAACAAACAAAAGTTTAAAAATTTTGTGTTACCTGAGAACAAGAGACATCCAAATATTTTCTTTCTATATTCTTTATTCAAATAACCACATAAAATGGTAAATACAAACATGTTGTTTGAAACAAGAAATTGAGATATACAAGTATAGTATCCATAAACTACTATGATCCCATGAATTAGTAGTATGTAATAGTAGTGGGCTTTCTTAGCTTCAACTTTTGACTTTTGATTTCAGTCTAGAAAGCATTTTTGGGAGATATTAAACTTATTAAGTACTAGGCTTTTACCAAACCACATTAGCAGAAAAGCACATGTGATGTATGTGCAAGGGAACTACGTATTTGGTTTCTGTGTGGTCTTCGTTTTGTTTTAAAATTCAAGGCTGGCACGTACGTGGAGCCTAGCAAAATAGCAATGGGCCGCCGCAAAATAGCAATGGCGGGCACGTGATTAGGTTCTTAATTTGGTTTGCCTATAATTCCCATCTGAAATATTTTGCAGCTCATCAGATTCATATGACTTCTGACACTAAGAACACTATTCATATCACTTATTGTTACCATTCCATGCATAATCTTATTTTTCACATACAGTATTTGCAGTTAGAAATTTAGAATTATTATAGGGGCTATAACAAAGTAAACTAGAGCTAGCTAGCTAGTAGTATTAGTATATAAAATGAGTCTATCTTCTTCTAGAGATAAAAGATTCTCCACTCTTATACAAGTTCCAAGTGTTAGATAAAGCTTCAGTTTGGGCTCGAGAATCAAAAAACTTTCCACAATAAAACGTTAAAATTTAATGTGTCAGAGATGGTCTCTAATATGAAGTGACCTTTTTTTATTTAGTTCATTGTATTTTGGAACCTACGAAATACCTCGTTCTTAGGTGCAGTGTGCATTTCATCCCCGCCATAATAATTAGGCGAAACCTAATAAGTAGTCTACTTGTTTCATTTCACATTCCTAATTTGTCTTCCTTATATTTAAACTTCTCTTTTATGCATGATCTTTTAAGTTATAGTGGATTAATAGAGTTAGTAAGGAACAATGCTTCTCATAACTATCACTTTAATCAAATTGGTTTGATATGTTGTCAAAATCATGATCGTTTGTACTTGAAACTTAAATCAATACAAATCTTGTTCACGAGCCGTGCCGATCGATTTTCAACTTTTTCCAAAGTAGTTGATAAATTTAAAGCATCCACACTAGCTTCACCCAAATCTGTCTCTATATATATATAATGACTATTATATAAGTATATGCAACCAAAAATAATGTGAACAACGTTATTAACTAGTGATAGAGAAGAGTCCAATAGTGTGATATGACTTTCTTTTGTATAGCAAGCTGCGATCAAACTTAACTTTTGTTTTTTTTGGGACCATCCTAATGTTTCACTTAAAATGTGATTTTGGTTCCAAAATAAAGTTGTAAGGTACTCTAACTAAGCTCTTTTTAACTATTGCCTTGAAAAGTGAAAGCAGAAATACACACAGAGAGAGTTAAATTCAATCTTTTGCCCATAACGCATATAGCATAGGTAGATGAGTAGATATAAACATAAATACATGAATAGGTAGATGACTATATAGAGAGATATGTACACACATAAATACATGAAGCCATGTTGAGATATATGTTTCATTGTTGTAAAAACAAAATGTGAAATGTCTCAATGCGTCTCGCGAAAGACACGTGATCTGGCCTTCCCTTGGACAAAACTATATTACTAATTTCCAATATCCAAATCGGTGGTGGTCCATCCATGCTACTCTATATACCCTCTTCCATTTATTATTTTTATCCGAAATTCCGAATCCTATGCCTAGCTACTTCACTTGTGTTGTTGATTAGTATTCAATTTCTTTGAAAATGGTTTGAAGCTGTTTTTATTTTCCTTCTATATCGAATTATGAACTAATTGTGAGATCTATAGCTAGTAGTTAGTTATGAATTATGATTAGTTTAACTATATATCAGATAACGAATGTGGTTTTAGAAATATTTAGGGTATAAACCTCCATGATATATAAAAATAACAAAAGTAGTAGAAAGTACTTTAAAAAGTTTTGTAATGATCATCTCAGTCACAATGTTCGCACGTGATCGGACGTTGACCGCAATAGTTATCTCCGGAGGTTTTTTGTTTTGTCGTATCCTATTTCTTGTCTAATTGCAAGTTTTGGCAACAAAACACACTAAGTAGTAAGTACATATATTTTCATAATGGAAACTATATGGAATCTTACTTGAGATAGAAACCATTTCTCATAGAATTTTCTTTTGTTCCGCCACATTTAGAAAAACAATTTTTGTTGGTCCGTGCCTTACGTAAACACTATTCATCTCGATCATTTAATGATTGTTAACTGTGATTATATATTAGAATTGATGAGACATATCCATTTTTGAAATGGTTGCAAGTAGAAACCTTAACCTAAACAAAAGAAGATTTATACATTAAAGAGCTTCCACAAAGAATATGGTAATTACTTCTTCACCAAAAAGAAAAAAATAATATGGTAATTACTTACTTTGGATTATTACTGTTTTATGAGTAGATAGATATGGCTTAGCTTGAGTGGACATCTCTTAATCCTTTTACCATAATTTTTGTGAGTGAATACAAATGATTATCATTAATGTAGTTTTTTTTTTGTCATTAATTGAAATTAATGTAGTAAGAATATTTTAATGGATATTTCCAAGCATTCAAAACGGTAGAATCCACCAATGAGCCAATCATATAACCAAAGAAAAATGTGGGATGCCATTGCTTTGGATTATTCTGATTTTAATGACTTGAAAGATTTGACTAGCTTGAGTTGACATCTCTTCTTCTTTAACCATACTTCATGAGAAAAAAATATACATTACTAATCCGAATTATGTCATATAGTTTTTTTCTTGGTCATAAAATGAAGTTTTTTAAAATTGTACATTCATATTACGGCCAAGAACCAGACACCAAAAAACAAGAAAAAATAAAATAAATGCCAACGACTATTTTTTAAATTTCGTACAAGATTACAATAAAAACCAAGCCGTGTAGATTCAAAGGTTGGAACTTTTTATGGAGTATCTCATTGCAAGTTTTCAAGAATAATTTTTTTTTTTCAAAATGTGTAATCTTTTTTTAATTAAGTGAAAAAGACATATAATTAATCATATGCATGCTTCTCTCCTACAAACGGACACTTCTATTATATGCCCCTCTGCTGTGTTTCGTGTCTGCAACAGATCTGTCTCCTCTTTTAATTTCTTCCTCTCTCTCTCTCTCTCTCTCTCTCTCTCT